>NW_024082519.1:0-40887 GCF_003009895.1 Hyaena hyaena
GAGGAGGACACTTGTGGGGATGAGCACTGAGTGTTATGTGGAAACTAATTTGACAATAAACTATTTGTAAAAAAAAAAAAAAGAAAATAACAGAGGTATGTAATAATTCTTTAAGAAATGTAATCTTTCTCTGGCCACACCAGCATGCAGAAGGATAAAGGTTTTCAAAACAATCAGTTTCCCAGATTTTCCCTATCTCATATTATTGAAACCAGTTTCCCTTAAATTCTATCACATAGTTGAGATTTCCCCCAAGAAATATGTAATGAATATGTCACAAATCAACCCTCGAGGCTACCATTGTTACCTTTTTTCTGCCTCAGCTAATTTTGATAGTGTGATGGTTGATTTTATGTGGCCAATTGGCCACAGGGTGCTCAGATTAAACACTATTTCCAAGGATAAAGTCAGTGGCCCAACCCACCTTCCCAAGCTCAGTGCTGGGGGGTTGGGGGAGGGGTGGGGAGTGGTATCACCTAATCCATTTGAACCACTGAGGGACTGAATAGAATACAAGGCTGAAAAAGAAGGAATCTACCTCATTTTATTTTCTGCCTCCCTGTAGAGCTAGGACTGCTCATCTTCCCCTGCCCTTGGACTGGGATTCGTACCAATGACTCCCCCAGTTGACAGAGCTTCAGATTTGGACTGAATTATACCACCGGCTTTCCTGGGTTTCCAGCTTTCAGACAGGAGAGCATGGAATTTGTCAGCTTCCACAGTTGTGTGAGCCAATCCCTCATAATAAAATCAATCAGTGTGCGTGTGTGCGTGTGTGTGTGTGTGTGTGTGTGTGTGTGTGTGTGTGTTCTAGTGGTTCTATTTCTCTGGAGAACCCTAATACAAATGGTGCCTTTGTTATTCTCCAGAAAAGCAATTTGAACTGTATAGCCAAAGCACACAGAATGCTTTGTCACCCAGGGCATGTACCGAGGCTTCTGGTCCCCTACGCCCTTGCCTTCTGAACCTACCATGCGGGCACTGCTCACTTGCATGACTACCTTGAATCCCACGGCTGCTTAGCCACTGAAGGTGCCCCACCTGGGGCAGTGCCAGCCAACTTCTACACTGCAGCAGCCACTGAGAGATATAAAGGTCCTTCTCTGTGCTTCTGGCATCATTTCTCATCCTGGCCCTTAAGACAGCATTATCACTCCTCGCCTTCATAACTGCTGACAGCAACATTTTGGGTGCTTCATGCCCCCCATACTTTGTGGAGGCTTTGAGAAAGAGACATTTTTAGTTTTCACCTGCTTTTTTTACTATGGGACTTTTACCCGAGGATCAAGATACAAATTTGTAAGGGCTGGTGGGAAAACAACTTGAATGACAGGCATCATGCTTATTCAAATTTGCCCTCTAGCAGAAATGGACTGCTTTTGAACCAGACACTAGTGCACTTTTACTTCTTCTTCTTGTAGGGTGTAAGATTTCTTGGTTTTCATATAAAAAAGGCTGCTGGTTGGCCATCCTACAAAAATGCCAGACGTATCCAAGTATTCTTCATTGCTAGGTTGGTCACAGAAAAAAGATCAATTAGGGATTTTTGATAAACGGCACTCAAACTATTGCCACTGTTTAACACATGTCACATTAGACCAGTTCAGGGCAAAGCTTGGAATGATCAACTTTTTTTTATAGCACTTGATATGGGGAATAAAAAAATGAGCATATAAACAAATTCAAAGTGTTCCTTGCTTAGATTAGTAGTTAAGGTTCTGTTTGTGATTTTATAATATTGGAAAATAAGGAGGGAAATAAGTTATTTTTCTGAGAAATATTGTTTTGAGTTTTCTCCCTTTTGAAAAGCAGAACTAGCAGTCCCACTAATGTCAGAATTCCAATAGGATGTTTTACCTCAAATATAGATCATGAATTGATGATAAAATTGTACTTGTCAGTATAATCTAGGCCAAAAAAAAAAAAACCCACATCTATCTAATAATGACATTTAGAAAGCATATAAAAATCAGATTTTTTTTTTCTTCTGCCTGGGTCTTAGGAGGAAAATACCCAATGGGAAACAATCCTCAGAAGTAAAGTGACAGCCTTGGGGAATGGGAACTAAAAAGACACTGGATCTGTGATTAACAGAAAAGGACTTGGCTGGAGATGGGACAGTACTGCCAAATTAGAGACCTGGAAATAGACAAGGACTGCTACATTTGATCATCTAGCCATCGTGTGTGAATAACCACCCAGTTTCTGCTCTAGAACCCTCCACTTTGAGGCAAGAGCTAGCCACCAAAACTGAGTGGTATTCTAGGTGGAGGCATTAGCACAATACTAGACAAAGGCTACCTACCTCTCTATAGCAAAAATATCTACAAATTAAAAGTGTCTATGTTTCGGGGCGCCTGGGTGGCTTAGTCGGTTGAGCGTCCGCCTTTCGCTTAGGTCATGATCTCACAGTTCGTGGGTTCGAGCCCCGTGTCGGGCTCTGTGCTGACTGCCAGCTCAGAGCTTGGAGCCTGTTTCAGAGTCTGTGACTCCCTCTCTCTCTGACCCTCCTCTGCTCACGCTGTCTCTCTCTCTCTCTCTCTCTCTCTCCTAGAAATAAAAAAATTTTTTTTTAAAAAAGTGTCTATATTTCCCATGACATAAGTAGGATAATGAGCAGAAAGGATAGTAGGTGTAGCATTCCTTCCATCTTTGTCAATAATAATAATAATATTTGTGTGTGTGTGTGTGTTTGTTGTTGTTCGTTTAATTCACCAGATAAGGCATGAATGAGCAGAAATGGAAAGTCTTTCCATAAAATTTCAAAGTAGTCCAGAACACATTCTGCAAAACCACCTCTTTCCAAGTCTTCCCAAAGTCCTAAGGATTCCTTCAAACATTCCACAGCTAGTAACCATGTTTGTAAAGAAATATTCAATGTAATACTTTTTTAATGTTTCTCTCCTTTAATAACATTTGTCTACAAATACAAAAAGTATTGATTTAAATTTCCCAAGAGAGCTTTCTTAGATATATATTTTAATGTTTATTTATTTTTTGAGAGAGAGAAAGAGAGCACGCTCATGAGAGGGGGAGGAGCCAAGAGAGGGAGACACAGAATCCGAAGCAGGCTCCAGGTTCTGATTTGTTAGCACAGAGCCCTATGAGGGGGCTTGAACCCAAGAACTATGAGATTATGACCTGAGCTGAAGTCAGACGCTAACCAACTGACTGAACCATCCAGGTGCCACCCAAGGAGCTTTATAAATGACCCAAATCATCTACATCATCCACAAGAGCTTCAGTATTCTAAAGCAAGTGATGTTTTTAGTTATATGTCTGATGTTTACTATAATTAGCATATCAGTTAACGGTATTAATTTATGATGCAGTACAGTAGTTGTTTATATGTGCATATTTCATAGCATGTTAGGGCCTACTGGCCTACTGTACAGATCAATAAGTATAAAATATTTCATTTCAGAGGTTTTTTAATGAGATGTTTGTGCCATTGTCTTAAGGAATAAGATTAGAGTTCTGGTCCCTTCTGTGTGTGCTCCCTCACACATGACCTACCCTTAGCAACTCAACCCTCTGGAGCCTCAGATTTGCCATCTATAAAGTGAGGAATTGCATTAGGGAGTCACTTCAAATTTGAAATTTTTCTCTGGGTTATATTATAATTTTTTAAAATTTACATTACAGCTAAATCTTACAGTTATTTTCTGCTTTAGATTAGTAAATTGACAACCATTGTGCCAGGAAGTGTCCTGATCGTTCCTCTCTATAAAAAGTGATCCCAGCCTCACCCTCGCTACCTTCCTAAGTGTTGTAACCATCTCCCATCCTAAGTGATTCAGAAACAGGCTCTCGGGGAACAGTAGGCTTCCTCAACTTTATTTTGCAGAGCCAGGATTTGAAAATAGCACCGCTTACCTCCTAAATCCTTACTGCCTCTACTAAAACAGTCTTCTATTAATCACATTTCTGCTGTATTTGTATCCAAATACTAAACCTTAATGCAATCCTCAATCACATCTTCGTTACTATGTAAAGATGCTAAAGCTTTATGAGCATACACTTCACAACACAGCTCCAGAGAAAGCACTGGAGTGAAAGCAGAATGTATGGATTAGAGCAAACATCCAGGGAGATCTGTCAATTCAACAAAATAATGTAAACAGAAAGCCAGTGCTGTGCACGGTAATAGAAAACATAGTTTCATAGCTAACAGGCAATCTACATTGAGGTAAAATTTTGAAATATTAATCTGTGTGTTTTCTGTCTTCTTTTTGCATCTTGAGCCTGCCTTGAAGCAGTCAGAAGCATTCGTGTGGCTTTGAGGAGAAAGAGAGTTATTAGACAAAGAGAGAGGAATCATTGATACTCAGATAAACTAAGCTTTTTAGAATCAAAAAGGAACGTTCTAGATAGCAGAACATAGGAAGCATCCCTGTTGACTATCCTTACCCTACAGAGAGTTGGTAAACTTTTCTCTTTCAGCTAGTGTTCAAGGGGGGATTACAGAAAGGAGAGATCTAGAGAAAGGAATCCTTCAAATCTGTGTGAAGCTTAGGCTCATCCTCAGGTGGCCCATCATAAAGCCACCAGAGTCAAAACAGCTAAAGCTCTGAATGCAGAGCTGTGGTGTAGAATACCACCCAGGTTTCACACTGGTCTCTCTATAGTACACAAGCAAGTCAAGTGCTGCAAAAACCTTTGTAACTGAAATTGACATTTGAACCACAATTCACAAAAGAGTGATGGGATATACATTCTGAACCTGAATACTATCAGCTCAAATGGAAGATTTAAACGGGCAATCAGAGGCATAGAGTATAATATTCAAAATAATTGAATCCCAAATTACTCAGCCTCCCAAGAACAAAGAAAAATCTCAAGTCAAATGAGAAAAGGCTAGACATACAAATGCTAAGAAAAGACAGATATTAGAATTATCTGTCAAGAATTTTAAAGCTGACATAAAAATGCTCTAGTAAGCAATTATGAATACTCTTGAAATCATTGGAAAAAAATAGTCTCAGAAAAAAAAAAAAAATAAGAGAAGATGAACCAAATGGATATTCCAGAAGTGAAAATTATAATAACTGAAAATTTAAAAACTCATTATATGGGCTACAGTAGTCCATCTATCCAGAATATATAAAAGATTCTCAAAGCTCAAGAGTAAGGACACAAACAACCTTGTTAAAAAACAGACAATAAGAAATAAAAACAAATGAGCAAAGAAAAGAGAGAGAGGGAGAGAAACCAAAAAACAGACTCTTAAATATAGAGAACAAATGGATGGTTCCCAGAGGGGAGGTGGGTGGGAAGATGAGTGATAGAGGTGATGGGGATTAAGAGCACATTTATCATGATAAACACTTGGTAATGTACAGAATTGTTGAATCACTATATTATATATCTGAAACCAATGTAGCACTCTATGTTATTCATATTGGAATTAAAATATAAAAGCATAATTAAAAAAAACAGGAAATTGGTCACTTCCCCAAACAGCATATACCAATAGGATCTAGGATAAGTACACGAAAAGATGCATAATATCCATAACCATCAGTTAGAAGCAACTGAAAACCATAACTGGATATCACATTATAGCTATTAGAATTTTTAAGACACAAAATGTTGACTATCACAAGTGCTGTTGAGGATGAGGAACAATCAGATGTCTCATACAATACTTCAAAATGTAAAATAGTACATTCTGGACATTCTGGCAATCTCTTATAAAGTTAAACAAACACTTACTATATGACCAAGTAATCCCACTCCTGGGTTTTTAACCTGGAGAAATAAGAACCTCTACTTGCAAAAATATGCATACATGAATACATGGATATTTACGACAGCTTTCTGGAAACAATCCAAATATCATTTAGTGGGTAAATGGATAAACAGACTATCCTACCTTCTTTGAATACAAGATTTCTGAACACTAAAAAGAAACATACTAATTTTTACTCATGTGGAACTTGAGAAACTTAACAGAAGACTATGGAGGAAGGAAAGGGGAAAAATGGCTTCAAACAGAGAGGGAGGTAAACCATAAGAGACTCTTAAATACAGACAACAAACAGGGTTGATGGGAGGGTGTGGGGGAGGAGGGAAATGGATGATGGATACTGAGGAGCAAACTAAAAAGAAACATACTATTGAGGTCTGCTAGAACTTGGATGACTTCCAAGGGAATTATGCCAAATGAAAAGAGCTAATCTCAAAATAATACATGTGGAATAATCCCATTTATACAATATTCTTAAAAGAACTAAATTGTAGTAATGGAGAACAGATCAGTGGCTGTTGGACACTAGGTTTCTGTGGAGAGCATGAATACAAAGAGATAGCATGAGGGAGTTCTTCTGGGGTAATGGAACATTTTTATTCTAATTATGGTAGTTACTCCATAAGTGTGTGTGTATGAGAAAATTTATAGAACTGTACACACAAAAAAAGACTGCATATAAAAAAAGCTGATGAAATCTGAATAAGGTCTATAGTTTAGTTAATACTATTTTTATGCTAATATTAGCTACTTGGTCTCAACTACTGTACTACTGCTTTTAACCATATCATTAAGGGAATGCAGGTGAAGGGTAAATAGGAACTCTGGAGTTTTCACAATTCTGTCTGAGCCTAAAATTACTTCAAATAAAAATTTTAAAAACATTTGATTCTTATATAAATATATAGTGAACTTGTGTCAGAATTATTTAACTTATTAATGATGGAACTGGCAAAATGACAAAGCTGGTTCAAGAGGCTCTGAGAGGCAGATGTTCATACAGACAACTAAATAATGGATGCTGAAATGGAGATTACTAACTTACATACAAAACTGTTTGAAAGGCAATGAAGCTGTAACATCTGGATATACACATATTTTTACATTTGCATCTCTACCGGGCAAAAATCAATTGCAGCTTCTCATTTTTGCAAGATAACATCTAATTTGATAGGTCCTGAGCACTAATCCATATACAGTAGTAAGTCAAAGTTCCAAGTCCCTAAATACTGAGATGGATCCTAGGCACACTTATATATTTTGGCCTTATTTCAAAATTAAAAAAAAAATCTTTAATACCTTCAGTCTTTTTACCCTCTGGGGAAGATAAGTCAGTTGATCTCTATTACTGTTTATGGAAGACCTTCTAGAAATTGTTGTTTACTTTTTACCCTAGGCTTTTTAGGAGAAAGTTGATCATCCTTGCCCTAAGAATAGCAAGTAACCATGCAAATTGACACCACGGTTACATCCATATCATCTCAGACAAGGACATTCATTAACATCCTCCCCTAAGCAGGGGTGTGTTATCTCATTTCTAAGGGAGCAGTGCTAGTGTGAAAGGAAAAGCCTCAAAGGCAGCTTTGGGAGGAAGACTTTGGGAAAAGCCACTTACACTAATCGATATGGAAAATCTTAATGGCCATGCATTAATACAATCCAATAAATGATGAAAATAGCATGTGTGATACCAGGTTTTGTTATAAAAAAATGACTCTGTTCAAGTGCCAATTGCATTAATAGAAAGAAGGTATTGAAATGCATAATGAACATCAGATTCTAAAGAGAAGATAAAAACAACCTCACAATTTTGCAACAATGAATGCATTTGCTTTATTGCTGTAACTTTTCCAATAAAGAATATGCAGAGTTGTTCATAGAGGATTGCTGCCTATCATTTGTTATTGATTTGGGTGAAGGTACACCTATGCAAGTAAAAGTATGCTGCAAAATCTACTTGGCTGAAAAATAACTCTGGGATAACAGGAGAATTAGGCAGTACAAGAAAGCCAGCAGTGGGTACTTCAGACGTGGTGCTTTTCTAATTAAACCAGAGAATGAACATTTCATTTTTTCCCTGTTAATAGTACAATGTTTGATTTCTCTTGAGAAATTTAGGTCTGGTAAACAGTTTCCCCGAATGCTTTGCACGCAGGTTCTAATGTATTGACTTTGAAGGAATGATCCAATTATTATGTGATTAACTGTGGACTGCTGTTGGTCTTAGACTGATTACATTGATGGTTTATGGAGCAGAATCTGTATTTGGCTCCAATGTCTTCACCTAAACAGGCAACTTCTACCCAGGGATCAGAACTACATTGAAAAAATATTGCAAGCAGAAGCACATGTAATAATTATTCAGCTAATTCCCATTGTCACTCAGAGACACGCTGTTACTAAGCAATGGTAATTACAATCGCAGCATGTGCATTGCTGTTGCCATGTTTAAAATTAATGAATATTTTATTGTCAACACACAAATACAGAAATATCCTGCATTTGTTGTGCAGACAAATCTTCAGTGTTTCAGCAACAGGGACAAATAGAATTTACTCCCATGCAAATTTAATTACAATATGATACATGAGAAAATGAGTGGCATTTCATAAATGAGAAAGAATTAGAAATTCAAAAATGCAAATTTTTAATAAAGCCAATTAACACACACACTAGAATAAATGCAATCTTTGGCTTCATCAAAATGATTTTTCCATTATTCTTTGGGGCAGCATTAAAATTCAAGATGTGAGGGAAGAAAACATTCTGGAAATATTAATTATGACAAGGAAAGAGGATGTATTCAGGTTTCCCTTCAGGGGTTATTTTTAAATAGGTGATTGATAACTAGAAAAAAATTTCTTCCTGTGCTATTTCCAAATTGATGGTCTATGTTTTGTCAATGTTCTCCACTAGTTTATTTGTAGTATCTTAGCTTTCCTGAATCTTCTAAATCCATCCTCTGATCCTTGTCTCATATGGTTCATTTAATCGTGGTAGGTATGGGGACCAATTAAAGAAAACAAATGATGTAATACTAAGTCCACAGAATAAAGAATGCTTCTATTGCTACTTAACGAATGGCATTTCTGGTGAATCTTTCAAAAGAAATTAGTCAAACTTTATCCACTGTGTAGGGTAGAAAATTAACAGTTACCCTTTTCTAAATCTGAGATAGAATCTTTTGCTGCCTACCCTATTTGGGGTACTGAGAGATTTGTTTGTTTTTGCTTTTGAAGGTGAGAAATAAACAAAATTATAAAATTTACCAAATGTATAGAATGCATAATAGGACTGACTTTGACCTGAAAGGAACACCACATAAAGATTTACTATTTTACAAATAGGAGGAGAAATGAGCTCTCCTGCTGTGTTGAAACAAATTAAATCTTCTGTTATATTTTGTTGTTCTTGTTAGAAATTTTAATCATATTTTTCAACCTCTGCAACATTGGAAATGATTACTATCTGATATTTGATATTTATCAGTACCAGGCATGTTTTATATTTTAAAATATACACACATGTATGTATACGAATTATTGTTTTATATGAATCACCACTATATGCTATATATTTTTCTGCAATATATATGTGCTATATATTTTTTTTGACCAACCTTCCCTTTGTGAGATTTATCCATAGATTGAAACACATAACTCTGATTAATTCATTTTCACTGCTGAATAGTATTTAACTACATATGTATAACTCAACCTATGTATTTTCCTATTGATGAATGTTTAGTCATTTCCACTGACTTTTTATGACAAAGAATGTTGCTACAATAATTGTGGTATAAGTATTACTTTGTGTTTGTTTGTTTGTTTATGGATTTTTTTAAGGCAGTATTCTTGAAACAGGAGTACATTTGTCCCTGGTGGCATGCAAAAACTTTCCAATGATATGCCCATATGGGCTATTTTAAGGTATAAAGTTCTATGGCACAAGCTTCCCTAGGAACTCATTCATAGTCGTCCTCATATTTTACAAAAGAATTGACATTTTTATAACAGCAATTCTTCCAATCCATGAATCTGATATATCTCTCCGGTTATTTAGGTCCTCTTTAACATGCTTCAACAAAAGTCTGTAAAATTCTTCATAAACTTCTGTCATGTTTTTGGCACATTTGGCCTCTTTTCTTAAATTATAGTTTTAACTCTTTGTGCTAATATATAGGAATGTAATTGATTTCTGAATGTTGCTAGACTAATAAATGCTAATCATTTTTTCTATACATCCTCTGGGGTTTTCCACGTAGGACACACTGCTCTCAAAGAAGGATCACTTTGTTTTTTTCTTTCAAATCCTCAAAAGTTTTCTTTTTCTCATCTTAATTCCATTGTTAGACTCTCCATTAAAATGTTCACATAGTGAAATATAGGCATATCTCCACTTTTTTTTTTTACTTTCGAATGTGTATTTGTTAAATTTCTTTAACGATTAGGTTATTCAGTTTTTCTACTTTCTTCCTGAGTTTTCTTTAGTGAGTTATAGTTTTCTAAAGGAAATTCCATTTTGAGGGGTGAAGGGGACCAGGAGGCACAGACTCCACTTATAAAATGAATAAGTCACAGGAATGAAAAGTACAGCATGGAGAATATAGTCAATGGTATTGCAATAGCATTGTATAGTGACAGATGGTAGCTACACTTGCGGTGAGCCTAGCATAACACATAGACTTGTTGAATCACTATGTTGTATGCCTGAAAGTAATGTAACATTGCATATTAACTATACTTCAAAAAAAAAAAATAAATACTCCTTTACCATCTAAATTTTCAAAATAACTGGCATGCAATTTCTTGTGATATAAGAGGTTGCCATAATAAGAAGCCTTCTATCTCAGCCTTAGCTGAAAGCTCAATACAAATAAAATACTAAGTACTTCACATCTTAGAGTAAGTTACCTTTACAAGACTGCCAGCATTTTTTCATCACCCACTGTTACGGTACAGAGGGTAATGGTTAACAATGCTTGGAGGGAGCATGCCATTGTGTCTTTCATGTCCCCCTCCCTCTGTGTGAAACAGAATCAATTTCCTTTACCCCCATGCCTTAGGAAGTTGAGTGAAGACGACTTAAGGAGAACCATGCCAAGAAGTTTATATGCGCCTCATGGAGCCAAAAATATGTATGGAATGGTGTTTAATTTTCATAGGGACAAACTAAACACAAGAGGTGGTCTGGAGCTGACACCACAATGACAGATAAGGCTGTCTTTGAACCAAAATGTCTTCCTCCAAGAGAAAGGCAAAGGTGCATGTGTCCCCAGAAGGGAGTAAGCCGAGTCATCTTAAAAGGGATTCAATCCAAGAGGATCATCTGGGGGAACAATGTGACCCAACTAGATAATCAGAGGCAGGGAGGGAGTTATAATTGGCCAGACAGCAGGGTTATCCTCTATGAGGTGATCCCCAGTGGGGATGTCTGAAAAACACGCAAAAGTGTTCATGAAATAAAAACTAAATAAGAGTGAATATGCCATTTGTCCATTTCTTTTAGTCCCCTTTACCCTTAATGTGTTCTCTGAAGGAATAAAACTCAACTAGTCAGTTGGGAAAGGTAGAAAGAAAGGAAAGGGAGAGGACAACCATCCTCCCCATTCCCACCACTTACTAAAGACTGAACCGGGCCTTTGTTGGAAGAGGAAGAGATCTTTCAAGAAATTCAGAGCATTGACATTAAACTGGACTGGACTTTTATTGCTAAAAGTAAAGGCTATTTTATTTTCTAACAGACTAGAAAAATTATGGAACTTGCTAGAGATTTCTTTTAATGACAAGACAGAATATTTTTCATTATATCTTTGCAAGGTAAGTGTTAAGAAAAGGGAAATTTGTTTCTGCTTACATCCAAAGAGGTCTAAACTGGTACATTCTACAGCATTGTTTTTAAAATATCTGCTTGGTCTGTAATTATGTCCCATTTTATCATTCATTTCATTATTTATTTATTCCCTTCTGATCAATACATTGTCCATTAGTGTCAAAATATATTTTTGGCTTTGTTGATTCTCTTTATTATATCTTTGTTTCCTACTCTGTTACCTGAGATCCTTTATATTTCCACTTGATGAATTTCTTTGGATTTATTCTGTCTTTATTTTAACTTAAGTAAACTGAACTTTAAATTCACTGACTTTCAGTATTTCTTTTCTTCTTCCTTATGATAAGCTTATGATATTATACACTTCTGTCTCGTGCTCATTCACAGTAACACCAACAACTATTCTCTAGTTTGCATTACAATTCTAGGGGTGTCTGGGTGGCTCAGTCAGTTAAGCGTCAGACTCTTGATTTTGGCTCAAGTCATAGATTCCAGGGTCATGGGATCAATCCCCACACGGGGCTCTGTGTTCTCAGGATGGAGCCTGCTTCAGATTCTCTCTCCTGCCTCTCCCCTGCTTCCCAGATTCCCTATGTGTCGCCTGCACCCTCGAACTCACTCTCAAAATAAATAAACTGAAAAAATCTAGTTTTCATATCTAGTTATTTAGAAGTTCCATTTTTTAATCTGAATTGCTTTTTCCCCTCTTTAGTTATTTCTTTAAAATTGTTTTCTAACCTAATTACATTGAAGTTAAAGAAGGTTGTTGTATGATACCAATCCTTTAAAATTGGCTGAAACTTGTTTTATGCCTCCTTATTATACAGTTTGAAGAAATATTCCCTATGTTCTCGAGAAAAGTATGTTCTCTAATTGTTGGGAAAAGGTTCTATTTTCATTTATTATGTCCCTCTCATTAATCATATTATTCAAATCTTTTTTCCCAGTCCAATTTCAAATACAAGAGAACTGTATAAGGATATATTTGTCCTTATACTTCTGTTAATTCTGTTTTCTTTTTATTCCAGTATTTTTTTGCTTACCTAAATAACTAACCAACTCAAGAATAATTATAGTATCATGGAATAGAAATTTTTAATATTAAGATTAAAGTATCAAAAACTGGAAATATAGAGTATACCCTATGCTCTCTGAATAGTATTAGCTCTGTCCAGGGAAAGCACAAAGTAAGAAAGGTAAGAACTCTTCTTGCCTTGGGACACCTGGGGGCCTCAGTTGGTTAAGCATCCAACTTTGACTCAGGTTGTGATCTCATGATTTACAGGTTTGAACCATGCATTGGGCTCTGTGCTGATAGTTCAGAGCCTGGAGCCTGCTTCAGATTCTGTGTCACCCTCTCTCTCTATCTCTCCCCCACTTGTGCTTGCTCTCTCTCTCTCAAAAATAAATGAATGTTTTTTTTAAAAAATAAAAAATAAAAATAAAAAAAGAATTCTCTTTTCCAGACATCCAAGAGGTCATGAGGAAGTCCCAAGAAATCGGACTAGAAATACACTTCCCCAGGCCTTGATCTTTTTAAGTGCAAGAGTTCAGAGAGAATTCTGAGTGCTCAAAACAAGACTGTCATGACCCCCAGCTTTCCATTTACAAGGTGTCTCAGGAATCCTTTCATTTTTATTTCCTAGAACACACAGCATAGACTCCATAACCTTTCTTGAGACTACTAGGTATAATCTCATTGGGTACATGAGTGTACAATTGCTGGGTCATAGGGTAATGCTGTGTTTAACATTCTGGGAACCTGAAGATTGATTTCAATATTCCAATGTAGTAGGATATCTTATTAGTTTTCTCGCTTGGAATGTTCTCACTCTACACTTTATTCTAGAGGTGTTAGTAATCAGATGATGTATGCAGTAGTCAAGGTACAAAGAATATTTGTAAAACATGTTTTATTTTCTATTTTACCTTATATTAACTTTATTACTATTGGAAATGATGTCTGTAAATATTAGAAAAAAAATAGAAATTTGGGAACTGAGAATATGAAACAGAGGGATTATGGAGAAATAAATATGGGCCAAAACAAGAAAATAAAGTAAAAACAAATGAATCACTAGGATCTTAAAATACTGATAATCAAAATAAAAAGGCAAAAGATAAAAACCCTGAAAAAATCCTCATATATTAAACAATGGATTGATTTTCTTAATATAAAGATTTTGCAACTCACTGAAAAAATAGATGCACATCCCATAACAATTAAGATTAGAGAGTTGGGGGCGCCTGGGTGTCTCAGTGGGTTAAGCGTCCAACTTCGGCTCAGGTCATGATCTTACGGTTTGTGGGTTCAAGCCTCGCGTAAGGCTGTGTGCTGACAGCTAGCTCAGAGCCTGGAGCTTGTTTCAGATTCCGTATCTCCCTCTCTCTGACCTTCCCTTGCTCATGCTGTCTATCACTCTCAGAAATAAATAAAACATTAAAAAATTTATAAAAAAAGATCAGAGAATTGGCAAAGACTTCATTTTAAGATATACAAATAGGCAAAAAACATTTTACAACATTCATTGCTGGGTCATAGGGTAATGCTGTGTTTAACATTATTAAAATGCAAATTAAAGCAGCAACCAAATGAACTTTTTAGCTAAGAACTGGAAAAATTTGATCCTATCCAATTCTGGTGTGGAAAGAAAGCCAGCTATCACTGCTCACTGGTAATGTCTGTTTCAGAGTACGGTTCCAAATTAAAAAATTACATACTCTGTTTATCTGTGTAAACACATACATACCTGTCTTGGAATACATACACAGATTTTCATTAACACTGGGGATATATATTCTTTATAATGAGAGCAGTATAACATGAGCTCCTTTGTAAGTTATTCATAGATACTAATGTAATAAAATTTAATTATAATATTTCCACATAGTCAGGAACTTGTCAATCCAATCTAATAATTTAGGAAGCTTGTGAGAATACTAATGGAGTCTAATTGGTGGCCTGCTGGGTTTAGCTTCACTTTGGTAAGCAGCACTAAAGCGCTGATGTCTACTTTGGTTGTAATGCATTTTCGTTTTTGTGTTTTTATTTTTATTGTTTTTAAAATATAATTTATTGTTAAGTTCACTAACATACAGTGTATACAATGTGCTCTTGGCTTCAGGAGTAGATTCCCATGATTCACTGCTTACATACAACACCCAGTGCTCATCCCAACAAGTGCTCTCCTCAATACCCATCACCCATCCTCCCAATCCTCCCCCACTCAGTTTGTTCTCTGTATTTAAGAGTCTCTTATGGTATTGTATCTTTGGAGAAACCTTGTGAGTGCCTCTTTCCCCCTTCAGAAATTTCAGTTAGCAGACCAATGGAGTCTCAATCTTTTGTTTATCGAGGGCATCTAAGTTTTTCTTTTCTTCCTAGCCTGGCTACTCTCTGAGCTAGAATTACAATTGTATATGGAGTTTACAGTTTTCATAGCTCTTTCAATGCATTATCTCATTTAATCCTCTTCACAACTTTGAGGGGTTCAGCTTTTTGAGGCAGTGAGTACAGGAATATCTCCATCTTATGGAAGAGAGGCATTTTTTGTTTTTTTGGGGTTTTTTTGGTAATTAAATGATTTACAAATGAACCGTTACAAGAGTGAGTAGAGATTGCACTATTCCTAACAACACCTAGAACCCAGAATGCCTAACTTTTTACTCTGTTTTGTCTTCATGCTGCCTCTGGGGATAAACTGACAGCTCCTGGAATTACCACTCAAGTTTTTGAGGTACATTGGGACAGAGTCCCATCCTTTCCAAATAGCTTAATAAAACACGTGCTGCCAGCACAATCCTTAGTGCTCAGGCAAAGCCAATACCCTATTCACTTGTTTAAAAAAAAAAACCTATAATGATAAATATGTGTAGCAGTTGACTGGGACTTCATGCCTAGCCAGGTGGGAATTTCAAAAAAAAAATAATTTCAGGAAAAAGTGAGAAAACATTTTCCTTGTTCACTTCATAAGAGTTTAATCTGAAATGATCTCTAAAAAAAACCCAGAAATTACTTCAAATAAAATCCTATTTTCAAGTAAACAAAAGATGTTTGTGTTTATATATAAATTACTTTTGTCCAGAAAGAATACAAGTTACCTTACAATGATATATAAGAGAGCACAGATTAATTTAGAAGCAAAATAATAAGGTATAAAATTAGCCAGAGTTTAGGGAGTGAATATTTCTTTGATCCATATACTGCAAATTTGGTCAAAGTTTTTTAAAAAAATTTTAACATATATATATTTTTGAGAGAGAGAGAGAGAGAGAGAGAGAGAATGCACAAGCAGGGGAGGGGTAGAGAGAGACACACACAGAATCCGAAGCACATTCCAATCTCTGAGCTGCCAACAAAGAGCCCAATGTTGGGCTCAAACCCACAAAATGTGAGATCATGATTAAAGTTGGTCACTTAACTGACTGAGCCACCCAGGTGCTCCCTGGTCAGAGTTTTTAATTGGAGAGATGGTTATCAAAAACTCCTTTTTGTGTGTGTGGTCCAACTTTGTCTAGTGTGATAAATCAGCAAAGGAAATTGCATTTCGGGTGATACAATAAAACTTACAGTGAGGAGATGTCTTTTATTGCATGACTAAAAATATTATTCTGCAACGTTGGATTTGTTTAATATAACTGCTGAGGTTGGAATGGGTTAAAGTGTTAAGGATAAGCTACAACTCCAGACTGCACACAAGAAATTCACTCAAGCACCAGTCAGAATAAAAAATATAAAAACAAATAAAAATATAGAAGTGATTACATCATTCTGGGCACCTGGGTGGCTCAGTTAAGCACCAGACTTTGGAGGAGGTCATGCTCCCATGGTTGGTGAGTTGGAGCCTTGCATCAGGCTCTGTGCTGATGGCTTCAGATCCTCCATCCTCTTCTCTCTCTGCCCCTCCTCTGCTCACACCACCTTCTCTCAAAAATAAACATTAAACATTTTTTTAAAGAAGTAATAATGTTATCCAAAAATGCTGACAGCCTGTTTCTCTAAGTAGGGTTAAATCCTCCCACAGCTCCCAGGAGAATAATTGTGGTAAATAATTGAATTGAAAAGGGAGTTGGGCAGACACTAGGGACAGTGAGTTCTTAATAGCTGACTTGGATGATCCTTCTAGTGGCATTTTCTTGCCGTGTGTGTTTTCATAAACCACTGAATCTAAGTAACCTAGACCATCTGATGTTCTCCGTTTGTTGTCCACTGGGCCTCACCACTACGCCACTCACTACTGTAAGGGTTCTGCTTAAATGAAATTTGGAAGGGAGAAGAGAATGGAGACCCCATTAATATCCTCTGGAGGCAACTGTAAGTAGATACTTGAGCAGAAGATAAGGTTTTGAGAATCATCTGCATCTGCTCTGGGTGCCAGCAAAGATTGGAAACCAGAGAAATGATGGAGTTTTACCAAGGCTTCCTTGTGAGCACCTGTATGTTACCTCCCTCTAACAGCTTTGTGCCCAAGCCTGCCAACAGCCTTGTAAGCCATTAATTCTCTGTATTTAAATCCTTACCATTCGGAATATCTTGGACAGTTTTTGTTTCCTGGGGCCAATCTCTGACATTCACCAAATGTGCTTACCGGAATACATCCTAGTCAATGCTATTATGAGAACACCAAAACTATGGCATAATTCTCAGTGTCAATGAAATAGAAGAGAACCATTGACTCATGGGACATACAACTATTCATAGTAGAAGAGACTTTCCCTCAACAACGTCCTTCAAAGAAACAAAAGTTTCAGGGTGTTATTTTTTTTAAACATCTTACAGCAGAAGCTTGAGTTCATGGGAAGGTGGTGTAGAAGGAAACAGGAATCATAATGCTGTCATGACACTGAGCTCTGTTGGCACAGCCTGTTCCAAGGACATATTTGGGGATATCTAACTAAATGGATAGTCTAGTCTTCAAGAGGGTCTTTGCTTAGCTCAGCCTTGATAAATATCTTCTCTTTCTCCTCTTCCACCTCCTCCTCCTCCTCCTCCTCTCTACCCCTCCCCTGTTCATGCTCTCTTCCCCTCTCTCAAAATAAACATTAAAAAATTTTAAAAATAAGACTTCTAAAGATAAAAGAGACATGATTACATTTCTCAAAGTAACAGTGTATATTTATTCATTCACAAATATTTCTTGGATACCTACTATGTGTCAGGCATTGTGTTTACATACCAGGATATAGCAATGAACGTAACAGACAAAATTATCTGCTCTCCCATTCTAGTGGGAGAAAATAAGTCAAAGTAAATAGAGTAAGTTGCACATTAGAGGATAGTGGGTGGCACTGAAAAAATGGGAGTGGCAACTTTAAACAGGATTATGAGTGAAAGCCTCAATGATATGAGCTTTTAAAAAGCCATGCAGATACATGTGGAAGGAACATGCCACACAAAGGAAACAGCTGGTACAAAAGCCCAGCAGTGGGAACGTGCACATCTGTTTGACAACCGACAACATCAGTGACTATGATACAGGATGTGATGGGGAAGTATGAAGAGATGGGATCTGAGAGGTTATCAGAAGCCCAGATGATGATGGGTATCATAGACCCCCAATTTTAAGGATGTTGGAATTTATTCTGAATTTATTTTGACTTGGGTAGCCACTGGAGAACTTAGTGCTGCCAAGTGATACTATCTGATTCACATTTTAACTAGATCTCTCTGACGGCTGGGTTGAGAACAGGAAGCAGGTATTTCTAGGTGCATCACTTCACATTTGTCTCATGGAAATTCTCACTTTTTCTTCCTGGCATTTATCTGTTTGAAATCCCCTACTGTATAATGTCTACTTGCAGAAAAGCTCTATCAAGTAGCTTTATATTTCACATAGTATTCCTTCCTCCAGATTCATTATAAAGTATTAAAGAAGACTGGACTCAGCAACCAGAAGCTTCCACTATTAATGTTTTTACATCCTAGTGTGTAACAAATGTGTGAAAAGTTTATGCTATGACTTTAGGTGATAAATGAGGATATTCAATCATATAGACATGCATGTATTCACTCTAATCTCAAATATATGAATATAATGTATGAAGGAAAAAAGATCAAATAGGAATATCCTAAATGTCCAAAAATACATTTTCTCCCCCCACCCCAACTTTCAGTGTATTTAAATTCATGTGAGGAAACAAAAATTACTAGACGGTGCAAGAATTCATTGTCTACACATATACTACTATATGTTGAGTTCTCTGAAAGCCAACACTGAGAAGTTTGGGGTACAAGATGTTTATCAGGGATCAACACTGTGAAAGGAAAGTGGGGATGGAGAAGCAAGACTGAGAAGAGGAGTAAGTCATACCGCAACGTGGGTCTGACAATCTCCGTCAAGCTGGTGAGAAATTCTGAACCAAAAATTGCCTGTGAGACTCGTCCTGCTGCTTATCCACCAAAATGGCCTGGCCTTTCTATCCTCACCTCAGTCAGTCACTGGTTGAAGGTGTGACCTCAGATGAACCTGTTTTCTGGAGTAAGGCATACCTGGAGCAGCTAACAGCTAGAGTTGCCCAATGACTGAACTTCCCTCCACTGACTAAGTCCATTCTTGAAGGGTGGCACATTTCTGTGTTTCCCATGCACAGATGTCTTGTGATAAAACGTGTCATACACATGCCAGGTGACAGCATTGTCTCCCTAGCCTCTCATTCCACAGCCATTCTCTGAGTAGAAAAAAAATAATTAAAACCGAGCAAAAAAGATTCCTATAACAAAAGCAAAGAGAAGAGAAGGACTCTAATCTCTTAGGTGTCTCTAGGTGGAGGGAGGTGGGGGGAGAAGGGATCATTTCACATATTGTAATGACTCATGCAGGAAGCAAAAGTGGTATGAAGAACTAAGGTACTGGGACCAGGAAGTTATTAGAAGCAGAAGAAGTAAGTAGTCTGACACCTGCTTTCTTCATTTCTTTGCCTTCCATTATGGCTTCTGACCCTATAAATCTCTTGTAACAGATCTGGCCAAAGACAAAGACAACCACCACAAACCTAAACCACATTTTCAGTGGTCTCTCTTTAGCATTTGATACATTTCATTACACATTTTTTTTCCTTAGTTACACACCAACACACTCTACTAGTTTGCTGCTCTCTCTTTGTGAGCTCCTTCTCAGTTTTCTTGTTCATTCCTCATTCTCCTTCTAAGGCCAAAATTTACTCAGGTTTCCTACATCCCTTCATTCCTCTCTTTGTATTAAATGCCACACGATATCATTATTTTGCATTCAGTTGCATAGCACCTCCTTAAGATGACTCCAGACAGTCTCTTGAGGTTCAAACTTGTATGTGAAAGTTGTCTTTGAAATTTTCACATGCTTAACATGTGCAAAACTGAACATTTGCTCCTTAACCCCCACTTCAATACACGATAGTTCTTCTTGAGTCTTCCCCAATATTCCTATAACCAGACACCCAATTTTTAAAGTCAGAAATCTAATACTCATATACTTAGTACATGAATTCCTTTTCTCTCTATGGCCACAACCACTACAGTAGGACACATCATCATCAGGTCTTATCCAAACTCCTATAATCTTCCCACTCTTTCCCCATAAAACCCCATTCTCTAAAGAGTAGCTAGAATGATATTTTAAAATTGCAAGTAGGATTATATTCAAAATCTTCTTATGCGTCCCCATTGCATTTTATATAAAAATTCAACTTTTTTTACCATAGCTTACAAGTACCTGCATAATCTGGCTCTAGTTTGACTTTTCATCTTCATTTTGTTACTCTTCTTCCTTGAATTCACTCTGTCCACACACACTGACTTTCTCTTTCTCTAACACACTGAGCTCTATCCCATTTGATAACTTTTGCATGTTCTATTTCTTTTTCTGGACTGCTCCTTCTCACTTTACATGTTTATAGCCACATTATTTCCTTAAATAGGCCTCTGTTGAGAACTTATTCTTAAACAGGGTCCTTACATACTTTATCTGTTCCCTTCCTTAGATCGCTTACCAAAACTACAGATTTTACATTTATTAGTTTGTTTAATCATCTGTCTCCCCTATTAGAGTGTAAGCCCCATGAGAGCCAGGAAGGTATCTATTTCTTTTCCCTACCTGCATTGTCAACAATTAGCACAATAACTCACACCCAGTAAGTCCCCAATAAATATTTGTTAGCTGAATTAATAGAGTCTTTAAACTGTATAAACAATAAGAAATAGCATCTTAATTCTTTCATTTTAGGAAGATAAAATGTCTTGCAAATTTTTGTAAATGGTGTAAATGAAATACAGAAGTCTTGAGGACCTTCTCGAGTCCAGGACAAGTCTCTATCATATCTCATCCAGATGATTTCAAGAGCCTCCTTAATGATCTCTTCATTTTCTCCCTGTCCTTGTTGAAATTCACCCTCCACAGAGCAGCCACATCTGAGACTCCTACATAATTCGAATCTAGTATTTTGCCATGTTTCAAAGGAGAGGAAAAAAGGCAATACAAAAATAAAGTACAACTCAAGACAAAGCCTTCAGTGACTACTCAAACCCATTTAGTTCTTTCTCTCCAAACGCCTTGAGCTTCCTAGTTACTGAGAGAAAGATTACTGTGGACAGACTTTCTAAAGGTAGTACTGGTGGGTTCCCTGAAAATTAGGAAAAGTCAATACTGAAATGGCAGTGAGAAGCAGCATAGATACAGTCTCCAAAGGGAACTCATCAGTATATTTCCCTTAGTATCAAACACATGCAGACAAGCTCAACAGACTTTAATTAAGGCCTCCCTAGGCTCCCCAACCAGGTAAGCCTTTCTAGCATTCCTAGCACCATAGGTAAGTAATTTGCCAACCAGGATAAGTGTGAAAGATACTGCACCCCCAGGGTAGCTATATAATCCTTAGAAGTAATTAGTAAGAGATTATAACCTATTATTCTGCATTCACAACAAAAACACCTTGTTGTCAAAGCCATGGCCTAGATATGTGTTAATTTGACACCTATTGAACAAAAACCAATACAACAAAAACCATAGAACAAGGCTTGTGTTTTAATATCATAACATTTCCTATGATGGATAATGATATTTAAATGGAGCACTCCTTAATGCCTTTGTTCAATTATCATGCTCCATAATTAGTAAAAAGCATGCAGCACTTTCTTTGAAAAGAAACAAAGATTTTTTAAAAAATCCAAAACCAATTGAACCACAACAATACTAGGCAAAGAACAAGAAAGTTTTTTAAGAGGTTGGAGGGTTTTTAAAAATTTTTTTTAAATGTTTTATTTGTTTCTGAGAGAGAGAGAGGCAGCGTGAGCAGGGGAGGGTCAGAGAGAGAGGGAGACACAGAATCTGAAACAGGCTCCAAGGCTCTGAGCTGTCAGCACAGAGCCAGATGCGGGGCTCAAACCCATGAACCTTCAGATCGTGATCTGAGCGGAAGTCCTACGCTTAACTGACTGAGCCACCCAGGTGCCCCTAAGAGGTTGGAGTTTTAAATTTATGTGGGATGCCAAATTTGCAAATATCTTTCAAGAATTCTCATCCATTACCCTTTATAACAATCCTGTAAGAAGTTCGGTGCTTATTAACATCACAATTTTACAGACAAAGGAAACAGAGTCAGAGAGGGTAAGTGAGCTGTGTAGGGTCTCTTAGGAAGTCAATATTGGCAGGGAGTGGATCAAAGCCTAGAGGGCTTCTTTTTTTTCAGGATAGCAAGCCTTACTGACTCTCTGGGGTTCCTTTCCTGAGCAGTAGAATACAGTAGCAAGCATCTGTGAACATTTACAATGTATAAGAACTTTTAGAAAGTAGTTCTCTCAATGCAAAAAGTTCTCAAAATGAATGATTTTTCTAGATAAGTATAATAGAAATCTCACTGAATTTTGACATGAAAGTTTCTCATTAATTCTATAATCTTCCACTTATCAAATTATTTGTCCTTAGCCAAAACAACTTCTCTCTGACTCAGTTTCTTCATTTCTAAAATGAAGCTACTGTATTCTTCAATTCTAAAATGAAGATACAGTAACAGAAGCTACTTTCCAGGATTGTGGGAAAACAAAAGAAATAATTCATTGAAAGGTCAATAATGAGTTATTGTCTATTATGTGGTAAGTACTCCAAATACTAAGATTCAGGGACTTGGTCTCCATCCAAAAATGTAGCACTGCTGAATAGTTTAAGGTTGTTGCTTTTACATTTGAGCAATAAGTCCTATGGAAATGTAGAAATGGAATGGCCTAAATTGTCTCATCTCAGACACATATGTCATCAGTAAATCAACCCTTAGTTCTGAACTAGGGATTAAGATGTAGAGTACAAGGCAGCTTTGAAGGTAATTCAAAGTTTGATCACTGCTTAATTTTCCAAGAAAAGAGACATGTAAATAACAGTAAGCAGCTCCAAATAGAATATTCCAGGAAAACCCATGCAGGTGAGTATAAACTATAAATAACAAATCAAGCTCAACAACTACTACTTAGATTGCTATGAATTAATCTACAAAACCTTTATTCTAGTAAGGTGTGACTGATGAAATATAAAAAATCAACTCATTCTTTCTAATGAAAAAAACTTAAATATCTGCATAGAAACAAAAGCAGTAAAATTTGCTTCAAAATTCCTTTCCTTTGCAAGTAATCTTTCAAAGAAACTTTTTTAATCAAGTAAGATTTATAATTCCTCTTGCCGCAAAATATATTCCTGAATTTTCAGAGCATTTTGATTTATTTTGTGAGTAAAACGTCTGTATTCACCGGGTTTAGCTTATGAACGGGTAACATCTAATTTATTCATTATACATTTTGTAACTCAAAAGTGTCAAGTGATTTTAAAAATACTTTTTCACAAGTACTGTATTAGTTATCAATGGATTCCAAAACTTAGTGGTTGAAAACCATGAACATTCAGTAGGTCAGAGTTTCATGTATTTAAGAACAGATTAGCAGGATGTGTCCCATTAAATTGCAGTCAGGATGTTGGTAAGGGCTTTGGTCACCTGAAAGATGACGTGTGCTACAGAAATTCATTCCAAGATGATGTATTCACATGTCTGTTGGCAGGAAGTCTCAGGTGTCCCCGCATATGAACCTCACCAGAGGCTGCCTGAATGTCCTCAAAGCCTGTCATCTGGCTCTACGACCCAAGAGTGCTCCAAGGGAAAGGAAGGCAGAAGCTACATTGTCTCTAATGACTAGTCTCTGAAGTCTCACGTGGACACCTCCTCTTTTTGTATCTTCTCATAAGTGAATCACTAAATCCAAGCCCCCACTCCAGAGGATGTGATTAGGGGCCACTTCATAAAAGAAGGAGCATCAAAAAATGTGTGGATGTATTTTAAACTCTCAGGTTTTTAAACATTATCTTACAGCTATTTCTAGCATTTGGCTATTAGAGGGAGCTTAGATGTTGATAACACCTCTATCAATTACCTATTAGATCATGCAGAGGAGTGACTCAGAGCCCAGACTCTGGAGCCAGACGGCCCTGGTCAAAATCCGGGCTCTAATACACATGTACTAGCTGTATAATCCTGGGTTAACTACTTAACTAACTAGTGCCTTAGTGTTTTCTCTTCAACCAGGAGCAAATTCTAGGTCTTACCTTTTAGTCTTTTTGTGAGGATGTGATGAGTCAATGTGAATAAAGCACTTAGAGGGGCACCTGGATGGCTCAGTCAGTTAAGCGTCTGACTTCAGTTCAGGTCATGATCTCATTCATGGTTTGCGGGTTTGAGCCCTACGTTGGGCTCTGTGCTGACAGCTCAGAGCCTGGAGTCTGCTTTGGATACTGTGTCTCCCTCTCTCTCTGCCCCTGCCCTACTATGCTCTGTTAGTTTCTCAATAATAAATAAACATAAAATTAAAAAAAAAGAACTTAGAATATTGCTGGCCACATTGTAAACATTCAATATGCTTCAGTGAGTGTTTTTGAGTTGTTGCTGTTAATCATAACAGCTCAACTTTTGTAGTAATATGTTTATTTCCATAGTCAGAAATATATTTTTCTTTATCAAAAATGGAAGATTTTGAATTGAACTATTAGAAAACAAACAAAGCTTACCTAAAACAGCACAGCTGATTACTCGGTGTTTAAAAAATCACTTTGGGGGCGCCTGGGTGGCTCAGTGCTTTAAGTGCCTGACTCTGAATTTTGGCTCAGGTATGACGTCACAAGCCAGGATCTGCTCTGAGCGTAGAGCCTGCTTGGGTTTCTCTGTTTCTCTGTTTCCCTCTCCCTCTGCCTCTCCCCTGCTAATGCATGTGTGTGCCCCCACCCCACTCTCCCAAACAAGCAAATAAACAAACAAACAAACAAACATCATTTTGAGAATATTTCATCACTTATTTTTCCACCAGGATTTGCTGCCCCATGTCTAATTTGGGAGTGATTTTCTTTTGGGTATTTTGTTTCCTATAAGTGGTTTTATATTTACCCCTCCAGGATAAGGATATTTATTCATCTCAAATAGTTGAATCGAGTGAAAACAATGCTGTCTGAAATTAGTTTGGTTAATTTGTTTTTCTCTTTCTAAAAGCTTGTATCTCAGCTCTACCTGAATGTACTTGGTTTTTATTCTTTTGACAAGCTTATCCCCTACTAAGCTGTGTTTCTTTACAGCTTGATTGCAGTGTGTCAAAACTGCTGGGCTCTAATCATGAACCTCTTTTCAAAGATTCAGTTGCTTCCCAGTAGCTGAATACTTACATCCATCCACCGACTGTTACTGTCAGCCTCCTGCTGCCTGCTCATGTGAGGGGTTTCCAAGCTCTTTTTACTTCAGCTGCTTAATGAGCACTTCGAGTTGTGAAGAGTATTTTCTCTGTGAGGCTAGGGCCATAAATCCCTCCAAGTCTCACCTCCACCCATATTAGGGGCGGGGGAAGCTTCCTCTCACCCTCGCCCGCCCACCATTCTTTCTCCTGGCAGATCAACAAAATTCTCTCAGCTCTTCTGAACTAGCCATTACCAATCCTGCAATCTCAATCTCTCTTTCTCTGCTTCCTCTTCAGAACCAAATGTAATTTTTCTAGACGTAATTTTTGACAGCAGATCTGTCATACACCAAGATGATCAGATTGGGGAAGCCCTCCCAAGACTGTAGGGTAGAAAAACATACGGTGCAAAACAAAGGGTTTACCTATAAACTTGTATCTTTGAGCTCTCCTTTCACTTCTTTCTGAGAGTATCGGGGTTTTTCCTAAGACAAAAGAGGATATTAAATCACATTTCTATCCTATAATTTGCAAAGCTTTTGGTATTGTTAGGTGTACTACTTAGTAATTTTAGTTTTCATCCCCATTTCTGCCTCCTGTGCTATATATATATATATATACAAAATATATATATTCCACCTTTTAGACATACACACACTTTTTCCCAAAGTGGCATCACAATACAGAATATTCCTTAATCTGCTGCTTTCTAAAACTAATATGTGGTGCTACATCTATCCCATCAATACCAGCAGTGCACATGGGATTTGTAATCGTGTCGAGTGTGCATACAGATCGTCTCCTCTATGCAACACAGTGTTAAACTGGGCAAATTGCTTCATCTTTTTAACCCTTGCCTAACGGTAGACTGGGGATAGCATCTACCCCATAGGATAACTGGGAGATTAAATATAATAAAAGTAAGCACTTATCACATTGCCTAGTAATTGGAAAGCAATTGCTGCATTTTAGCTATTAATATAATTATTATTATATTAATATTACATTATATTATTACTATCACTATTATTAAACAAATTTGCTTCCCTTTTTAAAATGACCAAAAATAGTATTCTATATTATGAACCGAAGAATTTCAGGTATCCAATCAATTTCCTATTTGTTTAAGTTTTATTTAAATCCAAGTTAGTTAGCACATAGTGTTATAATGGTTTTGGGAATAGAATTTAGTGACTCATCACTTACACGTAACACCCAGTGCTCTTTGCAACAAATGCCCTCCTTCATGCCCATCACCTGTTTAGCCTATCCCCCCCACCCAACACCCCTCCAGCAATCCTCAGGTTGTTCTCTTTATTTAAGAGTCTCTTGTGGTTTGCCTCCTTCTATGTTTATATCTTATTTTTCCTTCCCTTCCACTCTGTTCCTCTGTTTTGTTTCTTAAATTCCACATATGAGTGAGATCATATGATATTTATATTTCTCTAACATTTCTTATTTTGTTTAGCATACCCTCTAGTTCCATCCAGATTGTAGTAAATGGCAAAATCTCGTTCTTTTTGATTGTCGAGTCATATTCCATTGTATACATATACCACATCTTCTTTATCCATTCATCAGTTGATAGACATTTAGGCTCTTTCTATAATTTGGCTATTGTGGATAGTGCCGCTATAAACATTAGGGTGCATGTGCCCCTTTGAATCAATATTTTGTATCCTTAGGATAAATACCTAGTAGTGCAATCGCTGGTTTATAGCGTAGTTCTATTTTTAACTTTCTGAGGAACCTCCATATTGTTTTCCAGAGTAGCTGCACAGTTTGCATTCCCACCAACAGTGCAAGAGGGTTCTCCTTTCTCTTCATCCTCACCAACATCTATTGTTGCCTGAGTTGTTAATTTTAGCCATACTCAGGTGTGAGGTGGTATCTCATTGTGGTTTTGATTTGTATTTGCCTGATGATGAGTGATGTTGAGCATCTTTTCATGTGTCTGTTAGCCACATGGATGTCTTCTTTGGAAAAGTGTCTGTTCATGTCTTTGGCCCATTTCTTCACTGAATTATTTGTGGGTTTTTTGGGTGTTGAATTTGATGATTTCCTTATAGATTTTGGATACTAACCCTTATCTGATGTGTCATTTGCAAATATCTTCTCCCATTCCATCAGTTGTCTTTGGTTTTTGTTGATCATTTTCTTCTCTGTGCAGAATTTTTTTATCCTGATGAGGTCCAAATAATTCATTTTTGCTTTTGTTTCCCTTGCCTCTGGAGTCATGTCTAGTCAGAAGTTGTTGTGGCTGAAGTCAAAAAGGTTACTGCCTATATTTTACTGTAGGATTTTGGAAGTTTCCTGTCTTACATTTCAGGTCTTTCATCCATTTTGAATTTATTCTTGTGTATGGTGTAACAAAGTGGTCCAGGTTCATTCTGCATGTTGCTGTCCAGTATTCCCAACACCATTTGTTGAAGAGACTATCTTTTTTCCATCAGATATTCTTTTGTGCTTTGCTAAGATTAGTTAGCCATACATTTGTGGGTTCATTTCTGGGTTCTCTATTTGTACCATTGACCTATGTGTCTTTTTTGTGCCAGTACCATACTGTTTTGATAATTATAGCTTTGTAATATAGCTTGAAGTCTAGAATTGTGATGTGATCAGCTTTGATTTTCTTATTTTCAACATTAGCTTAGCTATTTTGGATCTTTTCTTGTTCCATATAAATTTTAGTATTGTTTGTTCTAGCTCTGTGAAGAATGCTGGTAATATTTTGATAGGGATTGCATAGAATATGTAGATTGCTTTGGGTAGTATTGATATTTTAACAATATTTGCTCTTCTAATCCATGTACATGGAATGTTTTTTTATTTCTTTATGTCTTCAATTTATTTCATAAGCTTTCTATAGTTTTCAGCATACGGATCTTCAACCAATTTCCTATTAATGGCTATTTAGATGGTTTCTAATTTTTTGATATTAGAAAATGTGATGATGGACTGCCTCACATGGTCCTCTCTGTGCAATTATGGCTATTTTTCTGTTTGCAATATTTCTCCCAAATTCTCAGTAACCCTGCAGACTGTATAGAGATTAAGAACTTTTTTCTTCTTATTAAAATGTTCCTCTTGTATATCCTATGGCTGGCCTGGGCAGGGGAGTAAAATTGGAACCACACCCAACTATTGAACATTGCTCCCAATTCTGCCCCAACAAGAAGACTGGCCAGAGAACCTAGATAGCCATGAAGCCCATCCTACACTCTGCTCAGGCAGAGAGCCAACACAGCACCACTGCCTTACTGTTGAGCATTGTTCCTATCCCCACATAACCAGAAAGTCTGAAGACAGACCTGGGGCAGCCTCTAAACCTGACCAATGGAACTGTCCACCACAGAGGCCAGCCTACAACCCTGCCCTGTGGTGGAACCCAGCCAGTGATTTCATCCAATGGTGGAACATAGCCTGAAGTCCCACTTATCCAGAGAGCTAAGATGGCAACCCCATAGAACCACAGAGCACAGTCTTCAACCTCACTCAACTCTACAGCTTGAGACCTAACCCAACCAAGGAGACTAGCCAGTAGCCTAATCTTACAGTAAAGCACAGCCAATGGCCTAACCTGATGGTGAATCCCAATTTGGGGCCCCCATTCAACTTTGGTACACAGCCCCAGGCCACAGCTGATGGCAAAGCCCTGCTTGTGGCTCTGTCTGAACTGGGAGTCTACCTGTGGCCATGACTGAAAGGAAAGATTCACTGGCACCATCAGGGTCACAGAGCACAGCCTGAGGTAACATCTCACCAAAAGTGATTGAAGAGGTCACCTAGCATCCCCACCTGATGGTGGAGGATAGTCAGCAGCTCTGCCTTACCAGTGGCCCTGCTTGAACGTGTATCTTTGCCAGCAGGCCCACCCAACCACAGAACCAAGCTAACAACATCCCACCCCCATCTCAGAACACTGGCAAGGGCCTTGCTCAAGGTTCTGATAGCAAGCCCAGTCTTCCCATGGACACTATTAACTGACCCAACCAACTGAAGCTGACCTGACTATATCTCCCAGCCAAAGTGAACCTATAAAGTCTGGAAGAGGAGACTGCTTATTCAAATGTGTACATACCAACACAAGGATATAAGGATCACAAAAAGTCAGGTAAACATGATACTATCCAAGGGAACTAATAAAGCTCCAATAACTGACCCTAAAGAAATGGTGACTTATGAACTCTCTGAGAAATAATTCAGAATACTTAAAGAAATTCAATGGACTATAAGAACACACCAGTTACTAAACAAAATTAGAAAAAAAAAATGCATAAGCAAAGAAAAACACATATACACACCAAAACCAGAAACATAGAACTGAAGAATATAGTGACTAGAACTAAAAATTCAGTGGAGAGCTTCAACAGCAGCTTTGACCAAGCAGAAAGAAGGAATAATACTGTTAAAATGTCCATATTGCCCAAAGCCATCCACAAAGTCAATGCAATCCTTATAAAAAATCCAGTATTTTTTTACAGATATAGAAAACAAGACCCCACAATTCATGTGGAGCTACAAAAATCCCAAACAGCCAAAAAAGTCTTCAGAAAGAATAAAATTGGATATACAGTTGACCCTTGAACAACAAAGGTTTGAACTGTGTGTGTCTACTTACACACAGATTTTTTATATCACAGTACTGTAAATTTATTTTCTGTTCCTTATGATTTTTTAATAACATTATATATTCTCTAGCTTACTTTATTGTGAGAATATAGTATATAATACATATAACACACAAATATGTGTTAATTGTTTATGTAAGGCTTCAGTCAATAGTAGACTATTAAGTTTTGGGGGAGTCAAAAGTTACATATAGATTTTTGATTGCATGGGGCATCAGTGCCCATCCTGCACATTATTCCAAGGGTCAATTGTATATGTCTTAGCTATATATAAAAAGGGTAATATTTACCTAATTTTCCCATTTGGGGCATCAAAAATATAATTTAAAAAAGTATTGGGTAGTACAAAATATTGAACAATACAAAAGAAAATATAAAATGAGAAAAAGTAAGTCAAATCATTAAAAAATAGCTTATGTTACATTTTTATGTATCTTTTAATGTATTTTCCCTTTTAGTATTACAAAAGAGCTTAGACTTTGGCACAGAATTAATGGTCAATAAATATTACATGGGTTCTTCATAGCTGTGGACATCCGAGTTCTGAATCCCACAATGAAAGGGCGTATCTAAACCAGACAGATGTCCAGAGCATGATCTCATACATACACACATACATACATACTTTATTATAGCAGTTTTAGGTTGATTGCAAAGTTGAGAGGAAAGTACAGAGATTTCCCATATCCTCCTGCTGCCAGATACGAATGGCTTCCCTTACTATATAAAAAGACAGCACCAATGTGGTACATTTGTTACAATTTTGATATTTTCATTTTATATTTATTTTATATGTAATATTATTTTTTATTTATACATCATAATCACCTTAAGTCCAGGGTTTATGTTAGCATTCAATATTGGTGTACATCTATGGGTTTTGGCAAATGTATAGTGACATTATAGTACCATACAGAATAACTTCACTGCCCCCCAAATCCTCTGTGCTCTACACAGTCATCACCTTTTCCCCCACTCCTACCCTCTGGCAATAAATTACTCTTTTACTGCCTCTATAGTTTCACCTTTTCCAGAATCTCATAATGGTTGGAATCATAAAGTATGTAGCCTTTTCACATTGGTTTCTTTCACATTGTAATATGTATTTAAGCATATGTGTAAGTAATATGCATGTCTTTGTATGGCTTCATAGCTTATTTCTTTTTAACAGTAAATAATAATCCATTGTCTAGATGAACCATAGTTTATATATCTATTGACCTACTGGAGAACATTGTGGTTGATTGCAAGATTGGGCAACTGTGAATAAAGTTGCTATAAACATACACGTGCAGGTTTTTGTGTGGACATGTTTTCAACTTTTCTGAGTAAATACCAAGGAGTGTAATGGCTGGATTGTATGGTAAGAGTATGGTTAGTTTTGTAAGAAACCACCTGTTTTCCAAAGCGGTTATATACCATTTTGCATTTCTACAACTGAAGAATAAAAGTTGCTGTTTCTCCACATCCTTGCCACTATTTGGTGGTGCTTTAGATTTTGGCCAATCTAAGGCCAATCTAAAAAAGTGTGTAGGGTCATCTCACTGTTGTAATTTGCAATTCCTTAATGACATATGAAGTTGAGTATAATTTCGTATGCTTATTTGGCACTTGCATAGCTTCTTGGATGAGGTGTCTGTTCAAGTTATTTTCCCATTTTTTAATTGGGTAGTTCATTTTCTTATTGTTGAATTTCAGAAGGTTTTTTTTGTATATTTTGTATATTTTTATATCATTTCCCTCAGTCTATAGTTTGTATTGTATTTATCTTGCAAGTGTCATTTGTAGAAAAAAGTTGTTTAATTTTAATGAAATTCAGCTTATCAATTATTTCTTTCATGTTTTTCATATTGTGTCATTGGTGTTGTATCTAAACAAGCATCCCCATATCCAATGTCATCTAGATTATCTTCTATGTTATTTTCTAAAAGTTTTGCAGTTTTATCTTTAACATTCAGATGTATGATCCACTTTTAGTTAAATTTTGTTCAGGATATAATGTCTGTGTCTAGATTTATTTTTTGCAAGTGGATGTTCAGTTGTTCCGGCACCATTTGTTGAACTGACTACCTTTGCTCCACTATGTCTAGACATTGCTCTTTTGTCAAATATTAGTTAACTATATATATAGGGGTCTCTTTCTGGGCTCTCTGTACTGTCCCATTGGTCTGTTTATTTTTTCACTAATCCAACATTATATTGATTACATTAACTTTATAATGTATCTTGAAGTCAAATACTGTCAGAACTCCAACTTTGTTTTTCTCCTTTGATATTGTGTTGATTATTCTGGGTCTCTGCCTTTCCACATAAATTTTATTTTATTTATTTTATTTTTTTTAATGTTTTATTCATTTTTAGGAGAGAGAGAGAGACAGCGTGAGCAGGGGAGGGTCAGAGAGAGAGGGAGTCACAGACTGAAACAGGCTCCAGGCTCTGAGCTGGCAGTCAGCACAGAGCCTGACGCGGGGCTCGAACCCACGAACTGCGAGATCATGACCTAAGCGAAAGTCGGACGCTTAACTGACTAAGCCACCCAGGCGCCCCTCCACATAAATTTTAGATTCTATCAATATCCACAAAATAATTTGGTGGGATTTTTATTGAGATTATGTTAAATGTATAAATCAATTTGGGAAGAATTGACACCTTGGTAATATTAAGTCCATGAATTTCATCAACATGAAATTTATCTCCATTTACTTAGTTCTTTAAGTTTGTTTATTGGAGTTTTGTGGTCTCCATATGTATATTTATTGTACATATTTTGTTAGATTTATATCTAAACATTTGGGGGGGGTGCCAATGTAAGTGGAATTTTCTTTTCAATTTCAAATTCTACTTGTTTGTTGTTGGAATATAGGAAAGCTATTGACTACTTTTGTATATTCACTTTGTACCCTGCAACTTTGTTACAATTGTTTATTATTTCCAAGAATATTTTTGTCAATTCTCTAGGATTTTCTATATAAGTATTTATGTCATCTGTAAACAAAGATGGTTTTATTTCTTTCTTCTCAATTAGTAGAACATTTATTTCCTTTTCTTGTCTTAATGCATTATCCAGGACTTCCAGTACAATGTTGAAGAACACTTGTCAGAGGTGACATCCATACCTTTTCCCTGATATTAGTGGGAATGCTTCTAGTTTCTACCATTAAGTATGCTGTTAACAGGTTTTTGGTGAATGTTTTTTTTTCAAGTGAAGAAGTTCCTCTCTATTCCTAATGTACTGAAAGCTTTTAAGAATGGGTGTTGGGTTTTGTCAAATGATTTTTCTTTGTCTGCTGATACAATCAAATACTTTTTCTTTTTTTAGCCTGTTGATGTGATGGATTATATGAATTGATTTTCAAATGTTAATGTTGAACCAGACTTGCAAACCTGGGATAAATTATACTTGGGTGTGATGTATAGTTATTTTTATATATTGAATTGAATTCAATTTGCTAATATTTTGTTGAGGATTTTGCTAATATTCTTGAGGATATATGTTCATGAAAATACTGATTTGCAGGGGTTTTTTTCTGGCAATGTCTTTAGTTTTGGCATTAGGGTATTGCTGGCCTCATAGAATGATTTAGAAAGTATTCCCTCTGCTTTTATCTTCTGGAAGAGCTTATTAAGGATTGGTATAAATTCTTCTTTAAATGCTTGATAGAATTACCCAGTGAACCATCTGGGTCTGGTGCTTTCTGTTTTGGAAAATTATTGCTTATTGATTTAATTTCTTTACTTGATGTATACCTAACCAAACTGCCTATTTCTTTCAGCTGAATTCTGTTCTAATTTCTATAATTTCTTTCTTCTGTTTACTTTGGAATTAATTTTTTCTTTTTCAGGTTTTCTGCATGAAAGGTTGTATTATTGATTTTAAACTATTTTTTAATGTTTTATTTATTTCTGAGAGAGAGAAAGAGAGAGGCAGTGTGAAGAGAGGACGGTCAGGCAGAGAAGGAGACAAAGAATCCGAAGCAGGCTCCAGGCTCTGGGCTGTCAGCACAGGGCTTGACACAGGCCTCAAACCCACCACCGTGAGATCATGACCTGAGGGGAAGTCAGACACTTAACTGATGAGCCATGCAGGTGCCCCAGATTACTGATTTTAGATCTGTCTTATTTTCCAGTGTATCATTCCATGCTATAAATTTCCCTCTAAGTACTGCTTTTACCACATACCACCAATTTTGATAAGTTGTATTTTCAGTTTTACTTAATTCAAATATTTTAAAATCATCTTTAGATTTATTCTTTGACCTATGTGTTATTTATAAGTGTTTTCTTTAATCTGCAATTTTGGATTTTTCTAGCTATTTCTCTACTAATGATTTCTAGTTTAATTCCATTGGGGTCTAAGATCAGACATTGTGTAACTTCCATTCTTTTAAATTTGTTAAAGTATGGGGGTGCCTGAGTAGGTCAGTTAAGCATCTGACTCTTGATTTTAGCTCTAGTCATGATCTTGCGATTCATCAGTTCAAGCCCCACATCAGGCTCTGTACTAACATGTGGAGCCTATTTGGGATTCTCTTTCTTCCTCTCTCTGTCCCTCTCCTGCTCTCGCTCTCTCAAAAAATAAATTAAAAAACTTAAAGAATAAATAAATTTTAAATTTGTCAAGCTATGTTTTGTGGCCCAGAATATTGCTTGTTTTAATGACTATTCCATGTGAACTTTAGAAGAATGTGTATCCTGCTATTGTTAGATGAAGTAGCCAATAAATGTAAATTATATCCAGTTGATTGATGGCAATGTTGAGTTCAATTATCGTCCTCACTGGTTTTTTGACTATTATATCTACCAATTTGTGAAAGAGAAATGTTGAAGTTTCCATTACTAAATAGTGGATTAATCTATTTCTACTTCCAATTTTATCAGTTTTTGTTTCACATATTTTGACATTATTTTTTAAAATTTATTTTAATGTTTTATTTATTTCTGAGATAAAGAGAGAGACAGAGTAAGCGGGGGAGGGTCAGAGAGAGCAGGAGACCCGGAATCTGAAGCAGGTTCCAGGCTCTGAGCTAGCTGTCAGCATAGAGCTCAACTTGAGGCTCGAACCCATGAACTGTGAGATAATGATCTGGGCCGAAGTCGGTCGCTTAATTGACTGAGCCACCCAGGAGCCCCTATTTTGACACTATTTTTAGGGGCATACACATTAGGTATTATTATGCCCTGTGGAGAGCTGAACTCTATCATTATGTAATGTCTCATTTTACCCCTAATAACTTCCCTTGCTTCGATGTCTATTTTCTTTATTTAAAAATTTTTTTTTGATGTTTTATTTATTTTTGAGAAAGAGAGACAGCATGAGCAGGGAAGGGTCAGAGAGAGAGGGAGACACAGAATCTGAAGACAGGCTCCAGGCTCTGAGCTGTCAGCACATAGCCCAACACGGTCTCGAATCCACAAACCGTGAGATCATGACCTGAGCTGGAGCTGGATGCTCAAGTGATTGAGCCACCCGGGTGCTCCTATTTTCTCTGAAATTAATATATTTACTCCTACTTTCTTTTAATTAGTGTTAGCATGGTATATTTTTCTCTACCCATTTACTTTTAATCAACATGTGTCTTTATATTTAAAATAGGTTTCTTTCCATGAGAGATTCTTGAATACTGAGAACAAACTGAGACCTGATGGGGGTGCGGGGAGAGGGAAAGGGAGGTGTTGCTCATGGAGGAGGGCACTTGTTGTGATGAGCATTGGTGTTATATGGAAATCAACTTGACAATAATCTATGAAAGAAAAAAAAAGATTTCAAAGTAAAAAATATAATAATAAAATAAAATGGGTTTCTTGAACATAACATATAGTAAGGTCTTGTTTTTTTAATCCAACCTCTCAAGCACTGTTTTTTACTGGATGCACTTACACTATTAATGTTTAAAGTGATTATTCACATATTTGAGTTAATATCTAGCACACTTGTTATTCCTTTCAAACCATAGCATTTGTTCTTGGTGCATATTTTTTCTACCATGTCTTTTTCCTCTGTGGTTTTAACTGAGCATTGTATATAATTCCATTTTTTCACTCCTTTCTTAGCATATCACTTATTTATTATTTATGTATTTATGTATGTATGTACATATTTATTGTTGTACTTTTTGGTGGTTGCCTTAGAGTTTGCAATATACATAATGAAAAGACTTTATAGTAACAAAACAATCATAATTCTTCCCTCCTGTCTCTTATATTATTGCTATCATTCACTACACTTAATATATGAGCATATATATATATATATATACACACACGTACACAAACATCTATATACACACATAATTCAATATATTGCTGCTATTATTATTTGAAGCTAACTGTTATCTCACAGGTTCATTAAGAATAAGAAAAATAGGGGCGCCTGGGTGGCTTAGTCGGTTAAGCGTCCGACTTTCGCTTGGGTCATGATCTCGCGGTTCGTGGGTTCGAGCCCTGCGTTGGGCTCTGTGCTGACTGCCAGCTCGGAGCCTGGAGCCTGTTTCAGTCTGTGACTCCCTCTCACTCTGACCCTCCCCTGCTCACGCTGTCTCTCTCTCTCTCCTAGAAATAAATAAAAATATTTAAAAAAAAAAAAGAATAAGAAAAATAAAAGTGTTGTTTTACTTTCACTTATTCCTTCTCCAGTATTCTTTCTTCCTTTAGGTAGATCCAAGTTTCTGACCTTATCTTTTCCTTCTCTCAGAAGAACTTCTTTAAATATTTCTTGCAAAGCAGGTCCACTGGCAATAAATACCCTCAAATTTGTATATCTGGGAATGTTTTTATGTTTTCTTTGCTTTTGAAGAATAATTTTGCAAAGTATATAATCCTGGGTTGGTGGTCTTTTTCTCTCAATACTTTAAGTATTTCGCTGTATTCTCTTGCTTTTATCATTTCTGAAGAGAATTTAGATGTAATTCTTATCTTTTAGCTTTACAGATAAGGTGTTTTTCTTTATGGCTTCTTTCAGGATTTTTTTCTTTATCTTTAATTTTCTGTAGTTTGAAAATGATATGCCTAGATGTACTTTTTTTGGATTTTTTTATATTGCCTTATTTTTGTTTTGAAATTTTTTAATGTTTTATTTATTTCTGAGAGAGAGAGAGAGAGAGAGAGGCAGCGTGAGCAGAGGAAGGTCAGAGAGAGAGGGAGATACAGAATCCAAAGCAGTCTCCAGGCTCTGAGCTAGCTGTCAGCACAGAGGCCGATGCAGGGCTCGAACCCACAAACTGTGAGATCATGACCTGAGTTGAAGTCAGACACTTAATGGACTGAGCCACCCAGGTGCCCCTCTTGTTTTTTGTTTCATATATCATCTGCTTGTTGCTCTATGAGCTTCTTGGATCTGCAGTTTGGTGTTTGACATAATTTGATAGAATTATCAGTCATTAATGCTTCAATTTTTTTTTTTTCTGTTATTTTTCCTTTCTTTTCTTTCTGGCCTCATTATTTATGAATTACACTCTTTAAAGTTGTCTCACAGTTCTTGGACATTCTATTTTTTTCTGTGTTCTCTTTTTGCTTTACTATTTTAAAAGTTTCTATTGACATGTCCTCAAGCTCAGAAATTCTTTCCTTTTGTAGTATCCAGTCTACCAATAAGCCAATCACAGGCATTCTTCATTTCTGCTATGAAGAAAAGCTTTGTAACAAAACAGGCACAGTTTTAAAGTTCTGCCATCTCTGTCTGAACTTGCATAGGTTACTTAATCTCTGTGATCATCAAATGTTTCATTTAAAAAGTGGATTAAGGATTATAAATAATGTTTACAAATTATCTAGTAAGGGGTCTTAAATATAATGAGTACTAGGTAAATGGTAAATGTATCATTATTATCATATTTTGTAGTAATAGTACCTTACTATAATCTCTCTTTGGCAGTCAGTATTGAAAGAGGAACTGCCAATGCTAAAATTGCTAAAATATTTAGGCTTTCTTACCACTCTAATTATAAACACAATTAGACCATCCATAATTAATTACTGAGCACCTGCTTATATGCTGAATCTTGAGGAAAACAAAAGGTAAGGGACGTATAAGCCCTTCCAACATGACCTGAATTCAAAATTTTCAAACTTAAATTTGTTTTTTTTTTCTCCCAGGTTCTTTGTCTCAGTCAATCAAATCACTACGCAACCCAGAAATCTAAAGTCATCCATGATTCTATCCTCTTTCTCCCCCCCAATATCTAATCTGTCAGTTCTTGTTGATTTAATTCTAAATATGTCTCTATACTGGGTTGAGTGGTGTCCCTCAAAAATTCATATTCATCCAGAACCCATAAATATAACTTTATTTGGAAATGGGTATTCACAAATATAATAAAATTAAGATGACTTCATATTAAATTAAGATGATCCGTAATGCAATGACTGGCATCTTTGTAAGAAGAGGGAAATTTAGATACAGATACACAAGGAAGAAAGCCATATGGAGACAGAGGCAGAGATTGGGGGGATACATCTACAAACCAAGAAATTAAAGATTTCAGGTAACAACTAGAAGCAAATAAGAGACAAAGTACAATTCTTTCCTAGAGAGCAGGACATTACAAACACTTTTATTTCAGACTTCCAGCATTCGAAACCGTTTTTTTTTTAAATATTTTATATATTTCTAGGAGAGAGAGAGAGTGCGACAGCGTGAGCAGGGGAGAGTCAGAGAGAGAGGGAGTCACAGACTGAAACAGGCTTCAGGCTCTGAGCTGGCAGTCAGCACAGAGCCCGACGCGGGGCTCGAGCCCACGAACCGCGAGATCATGACCTAAGCGAAAGTCGGACGCTTAACCGACTAAGCCACCCAGGCGCCCCTCAAAACCGTTTTATGTCACTCAATCTGTGGCATTTTGTTATAGCAGACCTAAGGAACTAATACACAATCTCCATTTCATCATCTACTCCAGACTATTATCATCTCTCATGTCCTACTGCAGAAGCTCTCTGCCTTCACCTTTCAAAATCTGAGGCAAAGGTTAAGTACTGATATTTGACTTTTGAGATGACATCCCAGGGCTGGGAGATTGAGGATATAGCAAAGTAAGAGCCAGAAAGATGAGAAATAATGTAAGGTGATGTATTATTACATTGGCTTCATCATCATAAGTCACCCAGCAGACTTACCTAGTTGCTCAACCACATGAATTATCTCTAGACATAATATTCAAAGAAACTGTGTCAAGGTATAGTCCACAGGAAAGAGGAAAGAGAGAAAATTCATTTGGCTTCCTCTTATCTCCTGTTTACCAATGATCAAAGTGACTTCACAAAGAGCTAACTCTCAAACATTTTGGAGAACCTCTGTGGTTCACATCCTCTGAAGTAGATCTCATACAAATACAGAATTAGCTAGAAAAGCTGGAAACTCAGAGCATGAGGCTAACTGATTTGGTTTTTCAGCAGTTGCCAAAAGGGAAGACTGGGCTTTCTACTTAAGTATCTAGTAGACCCCAGGGATTACAACCACAAAGGACCCAAGACACTGAAGCTGGAGTGAAGCAACTAGCTGAAGGTATGAGAGAGGATGGTAGGTACAGAGGAAGATGCATAAGAGGTATATACATCCTAACAGTAGTTTCTACATCTACTGATTTCCAACTATTCCATTATCTACACTGTGGCCATAAGAGCCTTTCTAGGATACAATATGCTTTATTTAGGATTCCTCAATGACTTTCCATTGCTCATAGGGTGATCTCTTAGTCTGTTGGGCTGCCATAATGGAATACCATAGACTATGTGACTTAAACAACAAAAAATTATTTTTTTTATAGTTCTCGAGGATGGAAGTACAGTTGGCCTTTGGTGAGACTCTTCCTGGCCTGCAGATGACCATCCTCTGGCTGTGTCCTCACATGGCAGAGAGAGAGGGACTAAGAAGGGAAAGGAGAGGAGGGAGGGAGGGAAGGAAGAGAGAAAGAGTACCTCATCTTTGTTGTACTTACCACAGATACATTTAAATGTATTCATGGAATCTTTGATTAACTTCTGGATCTCCCGAAATAATAGCTACACAAGGATATAAAATGGTTGTGTGTGTGTGTGTGAGTGTGTATGTGTAGATGTTTTACGATCACCATCATAAATCCAGAATGTAGCACTGTGTCTGGTGCATAGTAAACTAGATATTCAAAACATATTTGTTGAAAAAATTCCTTCAAGGGTTTAAGAACTAGTTTTTCAGACAGGGAATATCCATAAAAGATAATATATACAAATTTGATTGATATTTAAATGTTCAATAAAAACTCAAGCCACGATCTACAATAGTGTAGAAGAAAGTGTAGTCCTATATGCAGCCAAAAATCCTCATTCAAGCAAGCCTGTCATTCAAAATAGGAGAGATAAAAACCTTCCCAAATAAACAGAAATTGAAAGAATTTGTCACCACGAAGCCAGCCCTACAAGAAATCCTGAGGGGGATGCTCTGAAGGAAAGGTTGCAAGGAACAAAGATACCAGAGACACCACCACAAACATGAACCCTACAAAAGATACAAAGATTCTAAACCCACATATTTCAATAATAACACTGAATGTAAATGGGCTGAATGCTCCAATCCAAAGACAAAGGGTAGCAGAATGGATAAAAAAACAAAATCCATCTATATGCTGTCTACAAGAAACTCATTTTCGACTGGAAGATACCTTCAGATTAAAAGTAAGGGGATGGAGAAATATATATCATGCTACAGGAAATCAAAAGAAAGCCGGAGTAGCGATACTTATATCAGACAAACCGGACTTTAAATTAAAGACAATAACAAGAGATGAAGAAGGGCGCTACATAATAATTACAGGGTCCATCCATCAGGAAGAACTAACAATCATAAATGTCTACGCACCGAATATGGGAGCACCTAAATATCTAAAACAATTAATCACCAACAGAAACAAGCTTAGAGATAAGAATGTGCTAATAGCAGGGGACTTTAATACTCCGCTTACAGCAATGGATAGGTCAACCAGACAGAAAATCACTAAAGAAATAATGGACTTGAAAGACACATTGGACCAGATGGA
>NW_024082519.1:44316-150599 GCF_003009895.1 Hyaena hyaena
AAAAAAAAAAAAAAACAGAAAGTGTAGTCCTGAAGATTAAGGCAACTTGAAGCTACCAAAGAGGATATGAGAGTGGTACTAGGAAGTGAAGAAACTATGAAGTTTAGATAATCAGAAAGGAGGGAAGAGGGCCTTCTCTGATGAAATATGCTAGTGTTAACTATTGTTTTGGGTTTTTTTTTCTCTTTGGCCATGAACCATAAACCTGTACTTTTCCTGTGAGTGATGTTATCTTAGCATAATATTTCATTCTGGGAATTCTCAACATACCACTGTGATATAATTTATTTACTTGGTTAGAGTGGAAAAAATTAGGCATTTGTAATAAATATGCATAAACTCATCGTAAATAATAACTTTATGTACAACTACTACCTCATATTTCACCTAATTCCATTTGCATAGCAGTCTTTATGTTAGTTATATAATCGTAGAAATACCAGAGAGTAAGAATACAATTCAAAAGTAATGCTATTATAATAAACTTATGCTAGAGGTTACAGATGAAACACTATTATACTTACACAATCATATGCGTATGTTATTTTTATGATTGTTGGTATTTTAAGAAGTGATATATTTCAAATAAAATTTGGAAGAAATCATTTTATTATGATACAAATAATTCTTCAAGCTAAAATTTACCAATACACTATGACAGATATTTGAAAGATATATTTCAAATTGCATTTTGGTATTTCAAACTGTAATTTCCTAGAAAATTAAAATGTAGCACATATTATATAATAAGGGCCTATTAAGTATGTTGACACCATGAATTCCTCTGCTTGTTCTGCACCAAATTCTCTCTCTTCAACATGAACCATCGGAGCTTTCCCAGTCTTAGTTTTCCCAATTTATCCCTTCTCCAATCACACCTTCATCTTATTCTTTTGAGTGAATATAAATCTTTATATTCCCAAATATAAGATTGATTCCTCTGTCAGTGATTTCCTTCTGATCTGATAATGAATGAGAGATTTGAAAAGTCCCAAAGACCCTCCTGCTAGGTTATGATTACACAAGTGTCACACACACCTGCAGAAGCCTAAGATATGGGATTGCCTTTGGAGCTGGGTGACAGGCAACGGTTGTAAGAGCTGAGGAAATTGTTATCAAAATCTATGTTTTAGAAAAGAAACCAAAACTGTTTGTAGAGTCCAGAAGTCGAAATGAGGAAACTGCTATTGGAGTCTAGAAAAAATGGTAAACCATGTCTATAGTAATGAAATAATTAACAAAAAGGTCATCTATGACACAGAAAATATATGTAATTGTGAATCTACTAAAGTTATGTCTAGGCAAAATGTCTGAAATTTCAGTTGTCTTCTTTTAATGGTATATAATGAAATGTGGGATACAAGAGATGAGCTAAGAAGAGAACTGCTAAGTTTTCAAGCAGAAACACAAGAAATCCAGAGAAGCCAACATCTCGGAGTTGGAAAATAAAAACTACTTCACATCTCCAGTCCTTACAGAAAGAAAAATGATTCTCAGAGAAAGAAATTATTCCAGAGTAAACATCCCATCAAGGTTATAAGACCCCTGAAATAATCAAGACAATGTCTATTAGACCCTCTCATTTTAACAGAAGACCTCTTGGAATCTTAAAGTTATAATTCCAGGAATACCTAACTCCAAAATACTTCTGAAGATGGCTAGGAAAGGAGACCTCAATAAGAAAAGGATTGTGTATGTGGCTTTTGTCTAATGGAGTAGAATATAATCTAATTCATAGGAAACCTATGACATTTTAAAAAGAATTGTATCAAGAACAGAGACAGATGACAAGCAAAATTAGACTCTGGATCTACCTCTATAGGCAGGAAGCTAGATGGGAACCTTACTTAGTCATTTTGTTTTATTAAAAAGAAAAGCTTTCTAAGAGGGCAGAGCCAAGAGTTGCAAAGCACAGTAGACTAGAGAACTACTCAGGAAGCAAAGCTGGGTTTAATAAAAGAACAGTCCTTGAGATAGCATAGGGAGATTAGCATATTTCAATTAGCATAGGGAGATATGGCTATATGTCAGAATAGCTATGATCCAGTGACTCATATGCTTCCTGTGCTTTGAATGGGACTGTCTATTGGAGATGTAGAGAGGTGCCAATCCTTTCCATCACAAATTAAGCTCAGTATGCACATGAACCCAGTTGACACCACCTAAAGTAGCATCAAGTCATCCCAGATGAGCTCAGCTCCTATTATAAGCAAATAGATGATCATGTGTTAAGCAATTAAGTTTTAGGGGCAGTCTGTTATGAAGCAACAGATAATAGAAATACCTGCTATCTCAACCTCCTAGGTATACCCTATGGTGCCTTCTGTTTTCTGTGTCTTTCAAAAGTGAAGATTTCCCAGCCATTTTTCAGTTTAACCTATACATGCCAACTATAACTCTATTGTATCTCTCCATAAAAGACTGTAAGCACTTGGGGCGCCTGAGTGGCTCTGTCATTTGAGTGTCTGACTTCAGCTCAGGTCATGATCTCACAGTTAGTGAGTTCAAGCCCTGTGTTGGGCTCTGTGATGACAGGTCAGAATCTGGAGCCTGCTTTGGATTCTGTATGTGTGTCTCTCTCTGCCCCTCCCCCACTTTCCCTCTCTCTCTCTCTGCAAAATAAATATAATTTTTTTAAAAAAGATGATAAGCACTTAATGCAAAACTTAGATCTTATTTTCTGTTCTCAGCATCCAACATAGTATTGGCATAGAGTAGGAATGTTATGAATTTGAATATAAATAAATGGTAGTAACATTTTCATATGCCCCAAACTAGATTTTGATTTGTTATTAAGCATTAATGATAATAATTAAAATAATTTATCTCAGGAGGACAAACAGTTTTTTCATTATATTATACATTTTATATTAAAAGATTTCATTATGCATAGGCTCTTACTAATATTTTACATATTTGAATGCAGACTGTGGAAAATGCAGGTCTACAGATATTTTGTTCTAAATCCCAGATCTTATCTAGTGATATCCTTGTTCTAAAACCAAAGACAAAGGTTGTGTCTAAGGGATACTTTACAATTAAAAATATTTTGTAATAAGCAAAAAGTGTCCTTTTAATAACTCTCTACAATAAAGGACACATGTAACAATAAGAAATTAACCCATGTTAGGTTCCCAGAACTTAAGAGTCTTTCCAGACCCCATGTCTTTAATTCCCTATGTCTTGTTTCAAATCTTCCCAGTTTCCATCATGAGGTTCATTACTGGAAGTTAAAAAGTGCAGTAGTTAAGCTCCTGTCCTCTCAAATCCAAATGTGCAAGTTTAACACAAAGCTCTGACATTTCCTAGCTGCAGGACTTAGAACACATTATTTAACTTGTCACCATTTCAATTCTCTCCTCTGCTAAATGGGTATAGAAATTGCACTTACCTAAGTATGTGAAGATTAACATTATATTTACAAATGGTTAAAAGCACTTAGAGAAACTAGCACTTGGCCAACATTCCACAAATGTTAGCACTTTCTATTGCAAAGAGTGGGCTTTTTGAGCCTGCTTTCCAATAAGTACTTCGGGTTGACCGCTTGTTCCTCATTGATTTTGGATTCAGTCCTATAATTCCGTGAATGACTTCATATTTGGAAAGGAAGTCTGGATAACATATGATTCGGATATGTCTTATTTTAATCTCTGCAAATACCAGGAAAAAAATCATGTTGATTATTTTTTTAGAAGAGAGACAGTATCGGGGTGCCTGGGTGGCTTAGTCGGTTAAGCGTCCGACTTTCGCTTAGGTCATGATCTCGGGGTTCGTGGGTTCGAGCCCCGCGTCGGGCTCTGTGCTGACTGCCAGCTCAGAGCCTGGAGCCTGTTTCAGAGTCTATGTCTCCCTCTCTCTCTGACCCTCCCCTGCTCACGCTGTCTCTCTCTCTCCTAGAAATAAATAATTAAAAAAATATTAAAAAAAAAAAAAAAAAAAGAAGGGAGACAGTATCTTGGCAATGCCTGCCAGGCTATAATTGGCCATTTGTTATGGCCACATATCAGTGAAGAGTAGATCAAGAACAGAAAGCTGTCTATCTTCCGGCATCATTTTATTTCATTTCATTGTTTGCGGCATATCAATTTGGATATACGCTCCAGAGATGCCTACGATGGTTTAGAAGAGAGTGCCATGATTATTAGAAACTAACATGTGCTCATCATAATCTGTCATATCAACCTAGTATTTCTAGTCTGATTTTGATTTTTGCAGTATTTTTTTTTGTTTTTAATTTTTATGTCATAGTAGCACTGTTAGTTGTCTACTGAGTGTTTACTCTTATCTTCCTAATAGAGTTGTGATTTTGTTCATAGGACTGTGCTTAATGTAGGTTGAAACCATGTCTAAATATAGAGACAACTATATTCAACTGTGATTTGCTGAAGCCAGTCATGGGGGTGCCACTTCCCTTGTTAGCGACTGGTTTTGGCAGGGATGCAATGTAATTCTAGCCAATAAAATACAAGGGAACTCTATTCAGGTTCTTTTGTGAAAGACATTGCTAGAAATAAAAAAAATGAAACATACAATGAAATACCCCCTTTCCACTGAATGTTGCATTATCTGATTATTGTGACCCAGACTGGGATAATTGTATTGAGTTCTTGAAAGATCAGTGACATGTTGAGTGTGGCAGGGTAGGAAGTTAATGAACTGGGACCTTGATGACATTATGCAGGAGATGAATTTATTAGTCCTGGAGGTACTTGCCTCTGAAGTCTTTTAACCATGTAGATTAGTATACAGCTGATCCTTGAACAACATAAGTTTGAACTACATGGATCTATTTATACATGGATTATTTTCCAATAAGTATAATACAGTACAATAAATGTATTTTCTCTTCCTTATGGTTTTATTAATAACATTTTCTTTTCTCTAGCTTACTTTATTCTAAGAATACAGTGTATAATACATATAACATACAAATATGTGTTGACTATTTTATCCATAAGGCATCTGGTCAACAGTATGCTATTAGTGGTTAAGTTTTGGGGCAGTCAAAGGTTACATGCAGATTTTTGGGGTGCTTGGGTGGCTCAGTCTGTTGGGCGTCCAACTTCAGCTCAGGTCATGATCTCACGGTTTGTGGATTCGAGCTCCATGTCGGGCTCTGTGCTGACAGCCAGCTCGGAGCCTGTTTCGGATTCTGTGCCTCCCTCTCTCTCTGACCCTCCTCTGTTCATGCTGTCTCCCTCTCTCTCTCAGAAATAAATAAAACATTAAAAAAAAAAAGGTTATATGCAGATTTTTTTTTCCCAGTGTGGGTTGTTGTTCAAGGGTCAACTGTATTTATTTTCATTATTCTTTAAAATGATTGGGTGGAAATTTTCTGCTTTTGGAAACTTAAAAATTCATGAATGACAGTTTTTTAAAAACCTGTACTAAATATTACCTCAACAAGGTTTTAATGTTATTCCTATGGAGAATATGAGGCTATTTATGTAATTTTATAGACTGCTAAACAAATAATTCCCAAGAAAACTGGTTCATGGATCAAACAGGAAAGGGGTCTTTAGGAATATTCTATAGCATTCTATTCTACCAAATATTTTTGTCCATTTTTGTCATGGACAAAAGAAGAAAAGCAGATTTATATTATCTGGGGACTGAAATGTAAACTTTGATCATTGTTCAAGGCCATTGGTGATATTTGCTTATTATTCCAGTCATATTTCTCATTATATATATATGTATGTTGTATATATATGTATTATGATACGTATTTATATATTATGCATTATCTGTATATATATATATAGTGTGTGTGTGTGTGTGATATATACTAACAGAATCCCGAACGTGGCTTGTCGTTACACATATTCATGTTTCCCACATGCTGGTAGTTTTTTGTCTCAAATATGCTTCCCATTTTTAGTGACATAGTCGATGCTTCTGATGTTCTGTCCAGATCCTTTCTTAATGGGTGGGTGGATGGGATCCTCAACTTCTGTGCTATTGGCTCACTACTGTCCTCTTCTCCGGAGAATTGCCCTTGGCTGAACAGGAGCTACCTTGGCTAGAAAATTAACTCCGCTTTCTGAAGTGACAACCTGAACTACTGAGGTGATAACCAATTAATGACTGTCATAGGGGTGCAAAAGATAACCCTTTTTGCTTCAAGTTAGAGGCAAATAGTGCAATTGGTGCTTCAGAATGCCCCATGGACTAGACTGATGCTAATCTCTAATAGAATTTGAATCTTTATTTAGTTTTCTTCTACCCTATCCTGTTTCCTTCCTTTTCTTGTTTCTGAGAGCCCTCCTCAATAAATCAATTTCATAAGAATCTTCATCTGACAACCTGCTTCTCAGAAAACAGACCTAAGGTAGTACCCCTGGATAACTTCTGAGTATCCTTAAAGATTCAGTCTAGTGTCATTTAATCTATATAAGCTATTAAAATTTATCTAAGAAAGCAGTTGGCACTATCTCCCCTATGCTCACATAATTAATATATCAGCACTTAAAACATTGTTTTAAACACATTAAAATCCCTTGCTAATCTTCCCTTCACACTGTAGGTTCTGAGAAGGAAAGAACTGAAACCACTAGATATGTGTGTTCTCCATAACACAATGTATGCCAAAAAAAGGGGACTTAAGAAAAATTTGAATAAGGAAAAAAATGATTTAGATTTCTTGAACATAAGTCTTAAACAATGGGTAATACAACAAAGATTTAAAACTCTTCAATAAATATTTACCCAAACCAGCAAAATGAATTTACAAAGTACAAATGTAAAATCTTTATGTTTTAAGAATTATTCATAATAATAATTATAAACTTATCATTACAGGGTTGGTTTTGATGCTTCCATTTTTCTCATCATTATGGATCATATTTTCCTACTTCTTTGCATGTCTAGAATTTTTTTAAGTTTATATTAGGAATTTTATTGCAAAAAACACCTAATAGCCAATAGAAAAACAGTGAAATATACTTACTTCTTATTGATGGTTCTAGGAAAAAATCCATAGTTCCATTTCTGCTGGGCTAATGTGTTTTTAGAAATTTCTAAATGTATATATCTGGCTTCAGATTCTCCTTTGAGCTACTGACTCACATATCCAATTGCATATTTGTCCACTCTACCTGTATTTATTATAGTTTTCCCCAACTTTGTTCTACTCATATCATTCCTGTCTCCCCATTTCAGTAAAAGGCACCATTGTACACATTGTTGCTCAAACATTCAGAGTCATTATTGATCCTGCCACTTCGGTGCCTTATCTCTTCTTACTATACCTAGTCCATTAACAAGGATGCCTGGAAATTTTTTTTATTAGATAATACACATAATTATTTTTACTTCTTTGAGTGCTGGATATTTTTGTTTTGTTCTAGGTTGTAGTTAAATGATTTGAAAAGTTTAATCCTTTCAAGGTCTTGCTCTTCAGATTTGATAGGCAGGAAGGAAGTGGTGTTCAGTGCAGGTCTGAGCATTCCTCAATAGTAAGGCACAGCCCTTCTGTGTACTAGTGAGAAATGGATCTGTAATCTGAACATGTATACCAAATCCTAAACTCCTTATTCTGAAGCCTACCTTTTCATTACACCATGCTGCTTCCTCCTTTTTTTTATTCTCAACTCTCACCACCCTTGAAAGTTTAGAGTATAATTCACTAAATGACCTTGATCACACTTTTGCACTTGACCTGAAAGACGAACATTTCCTTCCCCATCCTGGATTTGCAGAAGACTGTGCTTAATTTGTTTCTTTTGCTTTCTACAGATCACCAAAACTTTACGTTTATTCTTACTGAATTTTATCACATTAGACTCAATACATTGAATGGCTAGCTATAGCTTGTCAAAACATTTTGAAACCCACATTCTGATTTCTATCTAATTCACAGTTTCTTTGAACTTTACACCATCAGCAACTTTTAAATTTGACCCTTTTATATTTTCTTCCTAGTTATTGATAAAAGTACGGATGAGGACAGGATCAAGGAAAGTGTACTAAAAAATTTCCTTTAAGTTATCTAATCCACCAGATTATATAACCATCCCAATACCATTTCTCCACTTTTTCTCTGACTAAAATAAAAAATCTCTGCCAAATATTTTACTGGAATATAGTCTCATTATATGCACACTATTTGACTTATCCTCCCATCTAGAAACTAATTTCAAGTCACTTGCCATGGCCAAACTGAGAATATGCCATAAATCTCATGTGGTTTTACAAGTGGACTGCTTTACTATCCTTCTTAAATGTCAGTGAGAAATATTTTGCACTGATATATTTTAAAATCATTAAAAGTGGTATTAAACATATACTTAGTTAAATCACAACATTAGCTCAGCCATCTGCTTTATACATGGCGTCTTAGTAATTTTAAAGATTCCCATCAATTGTTCCATGAACTTGCATACATATCTGTCTTTTTTAAGAAAACGAGCCTGTGGTCAAAAGTGAGAGGCAAAAGAGCTAGATTTTACTCCCAATTCTGCCAATAACTATCTTAGTAATGATATTATATCACCTCTACTGTGGGTTTCAATTGATTCATTTACAAGTGAAAAATATTTACCATATTAGCATTTCCCAAAGTGTCCTATAATTTTAATTCCAGAGTTTAATAGAAATTGCTGAAAATATGATGTCTGTGGTAAAATAGTTTTGGGAAATGTGAATAGATTTCTTAACTGTAGGATTATCAGAGCCTTAGAATTAAAATGATTTCTCCAACAAAGAACTATGTCAGTGTTTTCCAAACTTACTAAGACATAGGACACTTCTATGCAGTTTATTTGTAGGGTAGAGTATATGCTAGGAAGTGTAAAAGATCTTAAGTATTAAAGATCCAAGTATTTTTTTCTCCTTCAAAGGATTCTACAATTACCATATACTCTAAATCCACTCAGTTAAAGTACGAGATTCAGAATTTTTATCAGAAAGGCAAAACCCAGGTAGACTGAATAAAAAGGGATGGCATCAGTAGATTTAAACAGAATTAAAATTGAGATTTTTGAAGTCTTTAATGGTGAACGGACTGAGTGTACTAATGGCAAAAGGCTGCCCCATAAGCAGAAGCAAACTCAATTATTACCACCAAAAAGTTGCTGTGGTGTGTTCTGAGTGATTTTGTGTTATTGTTGGGAGGTTAAAATAACATTCAAATAGGAAAGGAAGATATGAATTTAAGATAACCTTGATAAAAATGAATATAAAAATATAAGAATGTAGGAAAATCACTTATTGAATATATATGGTTTAAAAAAACTGGGAAAGTACAATATTTTAATTAAATATTGTGACAGATGGCATTGCCCTGATTAAACAGTATGCTAACAAAGTTCTTAAAATTTCCATGTTTTTCTGTAGACTTCTCACCTTCCTCTTAAGTTGCTACTGAATAGAGTATTAAGAGAAAAAAGTAAAAGCTAAAAGGCACAGAGATGATAATTTCTTAGAAGACATATTGTATTTGTTAAACTCTAATACATGCTTGTGACATAGTTCAAACTATCTTTTCCTATGGGCATCTGTTCTTAGTTTAAAAATGGAGCCGTGTGATGGGTAATGAGATGAGATAGAAACTCTAATGATTATTGTAAATATTAAAAAAATAAAAGAATGCCAAATTTCTCTGTAAGGAAAGTAAAAAACCAAACCATATGCTGCTACAGTTATTCGTATAATGATAATTGTTTTTTTGTCCATGACATGTAGGTATGGATAAGTCAGATATTCAGATGGATTTTTTGATAACTAAAATGGTATGTAGCATGAAAACTACAAATATAAAGAATTTCTTAGTCACTCTTTCCTTCAACAATTACCTTACTCTAATACCAATTTTCTATATAATGTCTTCATGTCATATTCTGACTTGTGAGTTGTCTCCTTATTATGGTGTCCTTTGTAAAGTGAATGACACTTGAGAATAATTAATCTTTATGAATTTCTCACCTAAATTCAGGGAATATATCACTGTAAAAGGTCAACTATAAATGTCTACGTTCTTCAGAACTAAAGAAACATTTTGAACTCAATACACTATAAAATTTTAAATTGCATCTTAACACAGTAAGCCATTCCATCCCAAAATAATGCTTTCCATACAATTTAAGGGAGAAGCATTCAGAGCTTTCAAAACCTCCTTTTAATCTCCTATTAAGTTTTCTTATTTTAATTCCAATATACTTAACACTGTACAGTGTTATATTACTTTCAGGTGTACAATATAGTGATTCAGCAACTCTATACATTATGCATTATGCATCATGATAAGTATACTCTTTAATCCTTATCACCTATTTCAACCATCCCCTCCCACTTCCCTTCTGGTATTCATCAGTTTCTTCTCTATAGTTGAGTCTGTTTCTTGATACGTCTCTCTCTTTCTTCCCTTTGTTCATCTGTTTTATTTTCTTAAATTCCACATATGAGTGAAATCATATGGCATTTGTCTTTCTCTGACTGACTTATTTCATTTACCATTATTTTCTCTAGTTCCATCCATGTTTTTGCAAATGGCAAAATTTCACTCTTTTTATGGTTAAATACTGTTCCATCGAATATATATATCACTTCTCTTTTATCCATTCATCTATCAATAGAAATTTGAGATGCTTCAAAAAAATGGCTATTGTAAATAATGTTGCAATTAACATAGGGATGTATATATTCCTTTAAATACTAGTAGTGTGATTCCTGGATTGTAGGATAGTTTTATTTTTAACTTTTTGAGAAATCTCCCTACTGTTTTCCACAGTGGCTGCATCAGTTTGCATTCCCATCACCAGTATAAAAGGGTTCCTTTTTCTCCACATCTTCACAAATACTTGTTGTTTATTTTTTAAATTTTACCCATTCCGACAGGTGTGAGGTAATATCTCACTGTGTTTTTTTTTCTTTTAAATGTTTTTATTTGTTTCTGAGAGACAGAGAGAGACAACATGAGCAGAAGAGGGTCAGAGAGAGAGGGAGATACAGAATCTGAAGCAGGCTCCAGGCTCTGAGCTAGCTGTCAGCACAGAGCCCGACATGGGGCTCGAACCCACAAGACATGAGATCATGACCTGAGCTGAAGTCAGACGGCCAACTGATTGAGCCACCCAGGCGCCCCTATCTCATTGTGATTTTGATTTGTATCTCCCTAATGATGAGTGGTGTTGAGCATCTTATCAGGTGTCTCTTGGCCATCTGGATGTCTTCGCTGGAGAAATGTCTGTTCATGTCTTCTCTCCATTTTTAATTGGATTGGTTTTTTTTTTTTATTGTTTTTTTTTTTAGTATTGAGTTGTATAAGTTCTTTATATATTGTGGACACTAAACTTTTGTTGGCTATGTCATTTGCAAATATCTTCTCCCATTCAGCAGGTTAACTTTTAGCTTTGTGGCTTGTTTCCTTCACTGTGTAGAAGCTTTTAATTTTGATGTAGTCCTAATAGTTTCTTGTTTTTATTTCCTTTGGTTAAGGAGACATTTCTAGAAAAATTTTGCCATGACCAATGTCAGAGAAATTACTACCTGTGCTTCTTCTTGGAGTTTTATGGTTTCAGGTCTCATATTTAGGCCTTGAATCCATTTTGAGTTTATTTTTGTGTATGATGTAAGACAGTGGTCCAGTTTCATTCTCTTACATGTAGCTGTCAAGTTTTTAAGTTTTCCCAGCACCATTTGTTGAAGAGACTGTCTCTGTCCCATTACATATTCTCTCTTCTTTTGTCGAAGATTAATTGACTATATAATCATGAGTTTGTTTCTGGGATTTCTAGCCTGTTCTACTGATCTGTGTGTCCATTTTTGTGCCAGTAGCATACTATTTTGATTACTACAGTTTTGTAGTATAATTTGAAATATACTTCCAGCTTTACTTTTCTTTTTCAAGATTGCTTTGGCTATTTGTGGGTTTTTTTGTGGTTTCATACAAATTTTAGAATTATTTGCTCTAACTCTATGAAGAATGCTGTTGGTAGTTTGATAAGGGATTGTATTAAATATGTAGATTGCTTTGGGTAGTACAGATATTTTAACAATATTTGTTCTTCCAATCCATGAGCATAGAGTATCTTTCCATTGCTTTGTGTTGTCTTCAATTTCCTTCATCAGTGGTCTATAGTTTTCAGAGTACAGGTCTTTCACCACCTTGGCTAAGTTTATTACTATGCATTTCACTATTTTTGGTGCAATTGTAAATGGAATTGTTCTCTTAATTTCTCTTTCAGTCGTTTCATTATTAGTGTAAAGAAATTCAACAGATTTCTGTACATTGATTTCATATCCTGTGAAATCATTGAATTCCTTTATCAGTTTTAGTAGTTTTTTTAGTGGAGTCTTTAGGGTTTACCATATATATAGTATCAAGTCATCTACAAGTAGTGAAAGCTTTACTTATCCTTACTATTTTGTATGCATTCTATTCCTTTTTCTCGTCTGATTCCTGTGCCTAGGGCTTCTGGTACTATGTTGAATAAAAATGGTCAGAGTGGACTTCCTATTCTTGTTCCTCATCTTTGGGGGAGAACCTTTCAGATTTTTACCATTGAGTGTGGTGGTAGCTGTGGGCTTTTCATATATGCCCTTTATTATGTTGAGGTATATTCCCTCTAAACTTACTTTGTTGAAGTTTTTTTTTTTTTTTATCATGAATGGATGTTGTGTTTTGTCAAATTATTTTTCTGCATCTATTGAAATGATCATATGGTTTTTACTCTTTCTCTTGTTAATGTATCCCATTAATTGTTTTACAAATACTGAACCACCTTGCATACTGGGAATAAATCTTCCTTGAGTGTGATGAATGATATTTTTACTTGTTTGTTTGTTTGTTTGTTTTTTAGAAAGAGGGCACAAGTAAGGGAGAGGGGTAGCGGGAGGGAGAGAGAGAGAATACAATCGAGAAGGAGGGGCAGGAGGAGAGAGGGGAGGAAGAGAGAGAGAGAGAGAAAGAGAGAATCATAAGCAGGCTCCATGCTCAGTGCAGAGCCTCTCACAGGGCTTCATCCTTCTACCTTGGGATCATGACCTGAGCAGAAAAGAAGAGTTGGACATTCAACCAACTGAGTCACCTCGGCACTCTAATGAAAGATATTTTTAATGTATTGTTGGATTCAGTTTGCTAGTATTTAAAAAAAATTTTTTTAAATTTTTTTATTTATTTCTGAGAGAGAGAGAGAGAGAGAGAGAGACAGCGTGGGCGGGGGAGGGTCAGTGAGAGAGGGAGATACAGAATCAGAAATAGGCTCCAGGCTCTGAGCTAGTTGTAAGCACAGAGTCCAACGCAGGGCTTGAGCCCATGAACCACGAGATCATGACCTGAGCCAAAGTCAGCTGCTCAACCGACTGAGCCACCCGGGCGCCCCAGTTTGTTAGTATTTTGTTGAGAGATAACGGCCTATACTTTTTTGTTTAGTTTTGTTTTGTTTTTGTAGTGTCTTCATCTGCTTTTGGTATCAGGATAATGTAGGCCTCTTAGAATGAATGTCAAAGATTTCCCTCCTCTTTCATGTTTTGGAATAGTTTGGGAATAGGTATTAACTGGCATTAAATGTTTGGTAGAATTCTTCAGTGAACCTCTCTGGTCCTGGACTTTTGTTTGTTGGGAGTTATTTGATTACTGGTTCAATTTCATTGCTGGTAATCAGTCTGTTGAAATTTTCTATTTCTTCCGGATTCAATTTTGGGAGGTTATATGGTTCTAGAAATTTATCCATTTCTTCTAGGTTGTCCAAATTGTTGGCATATTACTTTCCATAACATCCCTCTTATAATACTTTGTATTTCTGTAGTGTAAGCTGCTATTTCTCTTTTTTCATTTCTGATGTTGAGTTTTCTCTTGTTTTTTTTGATGAGTCTGGCTAAAAGTTATCAATTTTGTTGATCTTTTCAAAATATCGCTTCTGATTTCATTGATCTGTTCTATTGGTGTTTTCAGTTTCTATTTCATTTATTTCTGCTTTAATTTTTATAATTTACTTTTTTCTGCCTATTTGGGTCTTGTTTGTTGTTTTTTTTCTAGTTCCTTTAGGTGTAAGTTTAGGTTGTTTGAGATTTTTTTTGCCTCCTGAGGTAGACCTGTATTGCTATAAAATTCCCTCTTAGAACAGCTTTTGCTACATTCCAAAGATTTTGAACTACTGTGTTTTCATTTTCATTTGTCTCCATGTATTTTTAAATTTCCTCTTCAAATACTTCATTCATCCATTTCTTTAGTTGCATGTTATGTAACCTCCATGTATCTGTGTTCTTCCCAGACTTTTTTTTCTTGTGGTTGATTTCTAGTGTCATATCATTGTGTTCAGAAAAGATGCATGGAAAAACTTTGATCTTTTTGAATTTATTGATACTTATCTGATGACCTAATATGTGACCAATTCTGGAGAATGTTTCATGTGCACTTGAAAGAATGTGTATTATGCTGTTTTAGGATGGATTGTTCTGAATATATGTGTTAAATCCATCTAATCCATGAGTTATTCAAAGCCACTGTTTCCTTGTTGATTTTCTTTTGTCCATGGATGTTAAGTGGGGTGTTAAAGTCCCCTACTATTATTGTATTAGTATCAATTATTTTATATTCACTGCTTTAAGTATTTGGGTACCAGTTCGGCTGTATAAATATTTACAATTGTTATATCTTCTTGTTGGATTGTACCTTGAGTAATTATATAGTGACTTTCTTTGTCTCTTTTTATAATCCTTGTTTAAGGGCTATTTTGTCCAATATAAGTATTGCTACATGGGTTTTTTTTCACAAGCGTTTGCATAATAAGTGCTTCTCCATTCCCTCACTCTCAAGCTGCATGTATCTTTAGGTTTGAAATGAGTCTCTTGTAGGCAGCATATATACAGGTCTTATTATTTTTTTATCCATTAAATCACCCTATGTCATTTGATTGAAGTGTTTAGTCCATTTAGTTTCAAAGTAATTATTGATAGGTATTTATGTATTGCCATTTTGCTATTTGTTTTATGGTTGTTTCTGTAGTTTTTCTCTGCTCCTTTCATCTCTTGCTCTCTTCTGTCATCTTTATTCAGTTTCCTTTAGTGATAGACTTGGATTCCTTTTTGTATATTTTACATATTTATTACTGGTTGTTGAATTGTGGTTAACATTTGGTTTTTATATAACATCTGCATATAGCAGCCTATACTAAGTTGATGGTTGCTTAAGTTTGAAACCATTTACTCACCTTGTCCTCATATTTTGGGTATATGGTGTCATCCTTTTATTTTTATTTATGGTGACTCCTTGTCTGATTTTTTTACAGATATATTTACTGCTTTTGTGCTTCCTACTTACCTTATTCTTGCTTATGAGTCTTTCTTTTCCACTGAAAGAGTCCTCTTTACCATTTCTTGTAGGACTGTTTTAGTGGTCATAAATTTCTTTAACTTTAGTTTGTCTGGGAAACTCTTTATCTCTCCTTCTATTGTAAATGATAGCCTTGATGCATAAAGTTTTCTTGGCTACAGATTTTCTCCTTTCAGCACTTTGAATATATAATACCATTCCCTCTGGCCTTCAAAGTTTCTGCTGAAAAATCAACTGATAGCCTTATGGGGTTTCCCTACTATATAACTGCTTTCTTTTCTCCTGATGCTTTTAAAATTCTCTCTTTCTCACTACTTTTTGCCATCTTAATTACCATGTGTCTTGATGTGAACCTCCTTGGGTTGATTTTGTTGGGGACTCTCTGTGCATTCTGCATCTGGATTTCTGTTTCCATCCTCAAATTTTGAAAGTGTTTGGCTATTATTTCTGCAAATTAAAATTTCTGTCTCTTTTTCTTTCTCTTCTTCTGGGTTTCCTATAATGCAAATGCTATTACATTCAATAGTGTCCCTGAGTTCCCTAAGTCTACTCCTGTTTTGCATATTTTTCTTCTCTCACCTGCTCAGCTTGATTACCTTCCATTAGTCTGTCCTGGTTGTTGATTCAGGCTTCTGTTTCATCGAGTATATTATTTATTCCATCTAGTCTATTTTTAATTTCATTTATTGTGTTCATCTCTGATATGTTCTTTTTTATGTCATTGCTAAGGGCCTCACTGATGTCCTTCACCTTTTCTCAAGTCCAGCAAATATCTTTATAACCATCACTTTAAATTATCTATCAGTCATATTACTTATATCTGTTTCACTTAGGTCTCTTGTGATTTTTGTCCTGTCCTTTTATTTGAGACATATTCCCCTGTCTCCTCATTTTGTCTAACTCTCTCTGTTTCTGTGTGTTAGGATAGACAACTATGTTTCCTGCACTTGAAAGTAATGGCTTTATGAAGAAGTGGTCCTATTGTGCCTTGCCATACAGTGTCTACTCCTCACCAGATCATGGTGCTTCAGGGGTGTCTCCTCTGTGTGATGCCCTGCTGTTGTGGCTGAGCTGCTATTTTCTTCAGTCCAGTTTGCAATGGTTCTCTTTGCCTATTGTGGGCAGTGCTTGGTTTTATGGTGTTTGTGGGACAGTCTGGAGATTCTTTGGGCTTGAGTTGAGTCAGACTAGGCATTTGTCAGAGATGTAGTAGCACCAAACTGCAGGGTGATTTCCCTGTGTTGTCTCCTGAGAAGCTTTCAAGGTTGGACAGGCATGCAGTCAGACCAGTTGTCTGCCTCTAGTCCATTGCTACATCCTATATCTAAATGATGTGTGTGTTTTTTCACCATCTCTAGGGCAGGAGTCACTTTAGAGTGGTGCTGACCACTGTCATGGCTGCTTGTACACTGCCAGGCTTGTGGTGCCACCCTGTATGGGCTCTGGCCAAGAGACTATTGGAAAGACTAGTGGAAGCCCAGGGTGGGTGGGCAAGGTGGCAGTGTTAGCAAGTTAGAGTGGGAACCTGGAAGGTGGCAGTGTGTTTACACTGGTGCGCAAGGGAGGGAAATGGCACCTGCCAGTTCCTTTGTTCCTGGAAGAGTTCCCAGTGATTTTTTTTTCCTTGTAGGATACTCTGAGATTAGTAAATAACTCCCTCTCCCACATGATCTCTCCATACATGACCTTTCATACTGATGTTTCTGTCTTGTAACTCCATGGGCTGTTTGTTGTGCTATCTCTTTAACAGTGGAAACTCAGTTTCTTGTAGCCCATCAGCTCTTCCAGAGCTTTCTCTGCTGATTTTTTTTTTTTTAATTCCAGGTTTAAAATCCCACTGGTTATTAGAACTCATGAAATTGAACACCTCTGGTTTTCAAAGTCAAATATTATGGGAATTTGACTTCCTCAATTTGTGTGTGTGTGGGGGTTGTTTCTAGAGTAGGGGGACTATTTCTCTCCCCTCCCTGTGCTGTGGTGTGTCTTTCTCCTTTGGACAGTCCTGCAAGTCCGTTTAGTGTCCAACCACATCTTTACCCTTCCTACCCTCTTCAATGTGGCCTCTTCTCTATATTCAATTATGGAGTTAATTCTGCCAGTCTTTGGGTCATTTTCTGGTTACTTACACAGATGTGAGTGTTAAATAGTTATATCCGTGGAATGAGGTTAACCTGAGGTCCTTTTACCCTGCCGTCTTCCCCCAGAACTCTTCTCATATGTTTTATCTTTACTGCATAGCAAAATGTATATGGATAACTTTATGGTTCAGACCTTAGGATGGTTATGATATTAATGGAAGTGTCCTTATTCATCTAGCTCTTTGGTCAAAGAATATTTTTGAGTACTCATTATATACCCAAAGTAGATGGAATCCATGCACTCATCGAACTCAGATCTAGAGGAATTTCAAGTGTGGAGTTTCCTCAAAAATTTAAAAATGGAAACATACAATCCAGTAATTCCACTTCTGAGTATTTATCAGAAATACTAATTCAAAAAGATATATGCACTCTCATGTTTATTGCAGCATTATTTACAATAACCAAGATATGGAAAAAGCTTAAGTGTCCATTAATAGATGAATGGATAAAGAAGATGTGCTACATATGTATAATGGACTGTTACTCAACCATAAAAAAAAAGAATGAAATCTTGCCAGTTGCAACAGCATGGATGGACCTAGAGGCATTATGCAGGTGAAATAAGTCACACAGAGATACAAATATATTTGGAACCTAAAAACCAAAACACACAAGCAAAGAGACAAAAAAAAAAAAAAAGAAAAGAAAAGAAAGAAAAGAAATTCACAAATACAGAGAACAAATGGTTGGTTGCCAAAGGGGAGGGGGCAGGGAGATGGGTGAAATAGGGGAAGGGGATTAAGAGGAGCAAACTTTCAGTTATGAAATAAATGTCACAAAGATAAAAAGTGAAGCATAGGGAATATAGTTAGTAATACTGTAATAACTTTGTATGGTAATGGACAGTAACTACACATATGCTGAGCATTTCACAATGTACGTAAAGGTCACATCACTATGTTGTATATGTGAAACTAATATAATATTGTACATCAACAATATCTCATTGGAAATTTATGCTTTAATAAAATGAAAGTTATTCCCTTCCAAATTAGATCATGTATCCAAGGGCAAATATTATTTTTGACCAGATTGAGAAAGATTTCAACACCAATCTATTACTAATTTTTAGAAAAAATTAATAACTGAGAAATATTGTTCACATAAATACGTAAATGGGATTGGAAAGAATTTCATAATAGCAATATAACATGACTCTTTAAATTCCTTTTTGAGTTATATGCCAAAAATTTCAGTAATCCATTATCAAAAATTATGTTTAATGATCTATAAGCTGACAACTCAATTGGTTCTCTTTTACTTTTGTTGAAAGGAAATAATTAGAAGCCACTGTGCTTGCAGAGAGATTTATTTTCTAATCATTAGTGCCATTTACCTTCTCAACATTAACATCAATATTTAAAATTATCCTCTAGTTGGTACCCCGGAGAATTTACATTTTGGAGTCGCTGTACCATTGTTTGATTCACAGTGCATAAGGGCTACTTTTATGAACTAGACAACCTACTATAACAAGGAATGTGATAAAAAGAAAGCCAGAATAATTCAAGTACATTCTCAAGCAGCTTAGCTTTAAAGGAATAACACTTGTGAAAATTGGGAATTTGGAAGTTGATTCTCTGAGAACTACATGAGCCCCCACACTTCTTTGCAAAATCTTCATGTGACTCCAGAGATATGTATACCTTTTGCAGAAAGCTGAAAATCTAGGATAGTTACCAAAAATTAAGATGCTTAAAACCTAGCCTCAGAGACTATAAATTCCATAGCTCTCTTATGGGGACAGCCAGGAATTTGTTGATGTTGTCGTTGTTGTTTTAAATAAACTCACACCAGATGATTCTGATACAGGTTATTCATAGACTGCTTTGCAAAAACAAAAGCAAAAAATAAAAAACACCACAAATATTTGTGTGGAGAAAGTAAATGCTTAAATATTAACACTAGGTAACAGTTAATGATTGTTTCACCTAAAGGGCTGTTACATGTTTTAATATTTGTTTATTAAATCCTTACAACTCTATAAAATAGGTGTTACTATCATTTCCATTTTACATTTGAATATATTGAGTTGCTGAGAAGTTAAATCATTTGTGTAAGATACACAATAAAGAGAAATGGAAGGTGATATGAGAAATCATGAGGTAGGAAGAGAGCCAAGGCATGGATAATCTAGAATTCCAGGTTGAGAAGTCTATGGGAATCTATTGAAGGGTTTTATATAGGAAAGTCATATACTCATACTAGTCTTATGAAATGAAGAAATAGATTCTGCATTTCTAGCAAATTATCAGATGATGCTGATACTGCCAGTCCATGTCAAGATTGTGTGGTTCAATATGGCAGCCACTAGCCAGTGAAATAATTAAAGTTACATAAAATTGAACCTTTGTTTTTCAGAAACATCAGCCACATTTCAAGAGCACAATGGCCAAAGCAAAGATATATATAGAATATTTCCATCATAGCAGAAAGTAATAGTGTTGAGTTTAAAGAATATGGAAATAGTTCATGGAGAAAACATTGATACTTTTTTGTTTTATTTATTTTAATGTTTATTTATCTTTGAGAGGGAGAGAGACAGAGCATAAGCAGGGAAGGGCAGAGAGAGACACACACACAAAATCCGAGGCAGGGTCCAGGATCTGAGCTATCAGCACAGAGCATGAGGCAGGGCTTGAACTCATGAACTGAGGGGTCATGACCTGAGCTGAAGTCAGACGCCTAACTAATTAAGCCACCCAGGCACCCCTAAAAACAGTGATACTTTAATCATAGAATGTGACAGATCTCAAGCCTGACTGGATGTAAGAAAAAGTGGGAAAAGGGGAGGAGGCAAGGCTGACTCCTAGGGTTTTGAACTGCATAGAAAACGAGAAACAAAATATCAGGCATAAGCTGGGAGATGATAAATTTTATAATTTATTATTTAATTATTTATTACTTAAAATATAAATTTATTTTAAATATATCGAGATATAGGTATCTGTGAAATATCCAGATTGAGCTGTACATTAGAGTTACCTGGGTATATAGGTATAGAATTCAGGAGAGATTTGGGGTTTAAAATTTAAAGGTTTGAGGGGCACCTGGGTGGCTCAGTCAGTTGAGCGTCTGACTCTTGATTCCAGCTCAGGTCATGATCTGAGATCAGCCCTGCATCAGACTCTATGCTGACAGTGCTGAGCCTGCTTGGTATTCTCTCTCTCTGTTGCTCTCTATTCCTCCTCTGCTTGCAGTCTCTCTTTCTCTATCAAATTAAATAAATAAACTTAAAATAAAATTGAATTAAAAATAAAGTTTTGAAAGTAATCATTTCAACAATGGGTAGATCATCCAGGCTGAAAATTAATAAGGAAACCCTGGACTTAAACTACACATTAGATCAGATGGACTTAACAGATATTTATAGAACATGCCATGCAAAATCAAGAGAAAACACATTCTTCTCAAGTGCACATGGAACATTCTGTAGAACAGATGATACATTAGATCATAAAACAAGACTTAATAAATTTGATTGAAACCATATTAAGCCCCTTTGGCAACACCACAATATCATGAAACTATAGATCAGTTATAAATAGAAGAATGGAAAATTCACAACTATGTGGAGATGAAACAACATGCTACTGAAATCAAAAGAAACATCAAAGGGGTGCCTGCGTGACTCATTCAGTTAAGCATCCGACTTTGGCTCAAGTCATGATCTCATGGTTTGTGGGTTTGAATCCCGCATTGGGCTCTATGCTGACAGCTCAGAGCCTGGAGCCTGCTTCGGAATCTGTGTCTCCCTTTCTCTCTCTGCCCCTCCCCCACTCATATTCTGTCTCTGTCTCTCTCTCAAAAAAATAAATGTTAAAAAAATAAAAGAATAAAGAAAAATAAAAAAATATCTGAGACAAATGAAAGTGGAAATACAGCATATCAACATATATGTGATACAGCAAAATTAGTCCAAGGAGGGACATACAAAATGATAAAAGTCTAACATTAAGAAAAAAGAAATAGCAAAAATTAACAATCTAACTACACACTTCAAGGAACTAGGGAAAGAACAAATAGATTAAAGCCTTGAATGTAAGACCTGAAAGCACAAAAGAGAAGAAATGTAGGGAATAAGCTCCTTGATTTAGACCTTGGCAATGATTTTTGACTTTAATACCAAAAGCAAAAATAAATGGTGAGATTACATCAATTTAAAAGACTTCTGCAGGGCAAAGGAAACCATTAAAAAATGAAAAGACAACCTACTGAATGGGCAAAAATACTTGCAAGTCATATATTTGATAAGAGATTAATATCCAAATTACATAATGAACTCATGCAATTTATAGCAAAAAAGTCAAACATTATGATTAAGAAATGGGCAGAAGAACTGAATAGAGATTTTCCAAAGAAGATATACAAATGGCCGACAAGTGGGTAAAAAGGTGCTTAATATCACTATCATCAGGAAATGCAAATCAAAACCATAATGAGATATAGTTACAGCACCTCATACCTGTTACAATTGCAATTATCAAAAAGACAAGAGATAAGAAGTGTTGGCAAAGTGTGAAGAAAAGGAACTCTTGTGTACTGTTGGAAGGTGCGTAAATTGATATACCCACTATGAAAAACAGTATGGAATGTTCCAGAAAAAATACAGAACTACTATGCGATCCAAAAGTTCCATTTCTGATTCTATATCTGAAGGAAATTAAATCACCATCTCAAAAAGATACCTGCGTTCCCCATAGTCATTGCAGCATTAATAACAACAGCTAAGACATGAAAACAATGTAAGTATCCATTGAGAAATGAATGCATAAAGAAAATAGGTATATGTACACAATAGAAGGTTATTCAGTCACAAAAATGAAAGAAATCCTGCCATTTGCAACAACGTGTATAGATCTTGAGGGCATTATGCTAAGTGAAATGAGTCTGACAGAGAGACAAATATCTTATCTTACTTCTATGTGGAATTCAAAAACAACAACAACAACAACAACAACAACAACAACAACAAAAAACAACCTCAAAGATACATAGAACAGATTGCTGCTTGCAGCAGTTGAGGGTTAGGAGGTGGATGATATGGGTAAATGTGATCAAAAGGTACACATTTCCAGTTTTAAGATAAATCAGTCCTGGGAGGTAATGTGCAGCAGGGTGACTACAGTTAATAATACTGTATTATATGGGCACCTGGGTGGCTCAGTTGGTTAAGTGTTGGACTCTTGGTTTTCAGCTCAGGTCATGATCTCCCAGTTCGTGAGTTTGAGCCCCGCATTCAGCTCTGTGCTGACAGCTCAGAACCTGCATGGGATTCTCTCTGCCTCTCTCTCTTTTTCAAAAGTAAATAAATAAACATTAAAAAATACCGGACTGTATATTTGAAAATTGCTAAGAGAGTACATCTTACAAGTTCTCACCCTACAGGAAAAAATTTTTAACTACATGAGATGCTAGATGTTAGTCAAACTTACAATCATTTTGCAGCATATACATATATCAAATCACTATATTATATATCTTGAATTAATATAATGTTAAATGTCAGTTATATCTCAATAAAACTTGGAAAAATGAATCCAATACAATAAATTCTTCAGACCTTGTTTTGGTAGAGGTTAGGAAATAAACCCATTAAACTTTTACATTTAAGGTAAAATTCACACAACATATAATTAACCATTTTATAATTCAGAGGTATATAGTACTTTCACAATGTGGGTCACCACTCTAATTTAAAACCTTTTCATCACCTGGAAACATTCTTTCCTCATTAACTAATCACTCACAATTTCTCCTCTCTCTAGCCCCTGACGACCACTTTTCTACTTTCTGTCTCTATAAATGTATCTATTTTGGATAGTTCATATAAATGGAATACTACAATATGTAAACTTTTGTGTCTGCCTTCTTTCACTTAGCATAATGTGTTCAAGGTTCATCCAAGTCATGTATCAGTACTTCATTCCTTTTAAAGGATGAATAATATTTCATTATATGTATATACCACAATTTTTTTGATTGAAAGTTCTAAGAATTCATGAACCCCCCCCCAAAGACAATGCATTAAATATCAAGGGCTCACTGGTCACATATTACAAACCCCAAATATGACTGTGACATTGGCTAAAGTCCATGTAGTGCAAGGATAATAGTAAAAGAGGAGACCAGGGACAGAATGCTGGAAAACACCAATATTTAAGGAGTGGGTAAAGGAAGAGGAGCCTAAATAGATGTTGGAAGAACAGATTAGAGAGTTACAATGAGACAGCCAAAACAAGCCTCCAAAAAAAGTGAAATGAGACATGTTGTCATATGTAGAATAAGCAAAAAAGAACAAAATTTCCCATCAAATTTAGCAAAAGGGAGATCGTTGTTGAAGTGATTAAACTGAGGTCATATAGATAGAGGCTCAATGGCTGTCATTTGAGAAATAACAGACAAACGGGGCTCCTGGGTGGCTTAGTCGGTTAAGCGTCCGACTTTCGCTTAGGTCATGATCTCGCGTTCGTGGATTCGAGCCCCGCGTCGGGCTCTGTGCTGACTGCCAGCTCAGAGCCTGGAGCCTGTTTCGGAGTCTGTGTCTCCTTCTCTCTCTGACCCTCTCTCGCTCGTGCTGTCTCTCTCTCTCTCTCTCCTAGAAATAAATAAAAATAAAAGAAAATTTAAAAAAAAATTAAAAAAAAAAAAAAAGAGAAATAACAGACAAAGAATATGTGGAAAATGCATGCAACTCGTTCTAGAGACTTAACCGTGAAGGAGAAAGAGGCTTGCTGCTAGTGCAAGGCTGAAGACATAAGAGTATTTTTGAAGATGGGAGGACATACAGCATTTTTATATTCTGAAAGAAATAAAAGTATGAAGAGATTATTGATGGGAGCTGATAAATAATTCAAGAAAATGGAAGCGTAGGAACTCCAAGGCTCAAATGAAGTTAGCTATATAATTATTGAATTAATATAGGATCTGGACAAGATTTGGGTTAAAGGAAAAGATATCTAGTGCTAGGTAAGTGCCAGCGGTCAATAGATGACAGTGATGAAGAGGAGTAGAAGATGATGTTTCTGGATTACATAATCCTCAAATGGTCAGGGATTATTACAAGAGTGTTTGAAGGAGCATGCTTAGAAAGTGAGGAACTGTGATAATGATAAGCCAGGCCTATAGGAAACAACTAAATTAGAAAGTATACTTTGGGGCGCCTAGGTGGCTCAGTCAGTTAAGTGTCTGACTTTGGCTCAGGTCGTGATCTCATAGTTTGTGAGTTCAAGACCCACATCGGGCTCTATGCTGACAGCTCAGGGCCTAGAGCCTGCTTCAGATTCTGTATCTCCCTCTCTCTCTCTGCCCCTCCCCTGTTCACACTCTGTCTCTCACTCCTTCAAAAATAAATAAAACATTATAAAAGAAAGAAAGAAAGTATACTTTGAGTCAGCAATTTAACAAATCTCTTGGTGCTTACTCTTTACCAGGAAATATGCTAAAAACTTAAGTTATAATTAAGGGTCTTTCAGTTGTTCTCAACCAGTGATACTAGTCAAGAGAAGGGTGTCCATAAAAATCACTGAAGAATTTACAGCAGACACAGAAGCATATATATGTCCTTTCTGGAAATTGAAAAAACTTTCAAAGTTTTTATACATTTATTTTGAAAGTGAGAGAGAGAGAGAGAGAGAGACAGCAGCGGAGGGGCAGAGAGAGAGGGAGATAGAAAATCCCAAGCAGGCTCCATGCTGCCAGTGCAGAGCCCAATGCAGGGTTTGAACTCATGAATTGTGAGATCATGACCTGAGCCAAAATCAAGAGTTGGACACTTAACTGAGTGAGTCACCCAGCCACCCCTAATTTTTTTTTAAATCAGCATTTGTTGTTTTCATTGTATTGGTACCAGATTTCTTTGTTAGAATGATTACTAGTAATTAGCTATGAGATGCTGGAAAAAAGTACAATCTATCTTATACACAGAAAAAAGATGCAATATCATAAAATAACTAAAGAAATAAGAATCCCTAATACAAATATATAAAGTGCTATGGAAAGAGAGAATGAGAGTGTAGAGAAGGGAAAGTTACAAATAGGAGGAGCCTTCTATGTTGAATCTCATGCAATTCATTTTCTAGATTTAGAAAGAAGGAGCAGCCCGTGGAGGCCTCTGTGAGACTCATGAAGTCAGAACCCTAGCCTGAAGCCATAATTTGAGGGACATTTCATGGGTGTTATTTGTACTTATCCCTGGAAGAGATTCTGGGGGTAAGGGTGGAGATTGGGAGACATCAAAGAAGCAAAGCAAATAATGAAGATCATCTTTGAAAATGTTCACATTGCCACAGTGTAAAGAACTGATTATTGAGGGGACACTGGAGGGAAGAACATCTTGTAAAAAGGTTATTGAGATTATTACACTAGGGATATCTGGGTGGTTCAGTTGGTTAAGCGTCCAAGTTTGGTTCAGGTCATGATGTCACAGGTCGTGAGTTTGAGTTCTACATCCGCTCTCTGCTGTCAGCACAGAGTTTGCTTCAGATCCTCTATCCCTCTCTCTGTCCTTCCCTCCCACTATTTGCCCCTCCCCCTCCTGCCTCTCCCTTTGCCCCTTCCCTGCTCTTGCTCTCCCCCCACCTCAAAAATAAATAAACATTTAAAAAAAAGTATTGGGGCGCCTGGGTGGCTCAGTTGGTTGGGCGTCCGACATCGGCTCAGGTCATGATCTCACAGCTGGTGGGTTTGAGTCCCCGAATCGGGCTCTGTGCTGACAGCTAGCCTGTTTCAGATTCTGTATCTCTTTCTTTCTGACTCTCCCCTGCTTGCACTGTCTCTCTCTGACTCTCAAAAATAAATAAAAGCATTAATTTTTTTAAATTTTTTTAAATGTTTTATTTGTTTCTGAGAAACAGAGAAACAACGTGAGCGGGGGAGAGTCAGAGAGAGAGACACACACACAGAATCCGAAACAGGCTCCAGGCTCTGAGCTAGCTGTCAGCACAGAGCCCAGTGTGGGGCTCGAACCCACGAACCATGAGATCATGACCTGAGCCGAAGTCGGACGCCTAACCGACAGAGCCTCCCAGGCACCCCTAATTTTTTTTTTAAAAAGAGAATTACACTAGAGCTGATAAAAAACCAAATAGAGCAGAGGCTATGGGAATGGGGTAGAGGACAAGGATTTGGGAAAGACTTGAGAAATACAACGAAGATGTTTTGAGTAGCAGAAAGAGTCAAGAAGGGCTCTGTGTTCCTTAACATAAACAACTGAACAGATAGATGGTGGTGACACTGACCAAGGTAAGAGAGTCTGAAGAAGTAAATTCTTCAAGACAAGGGTAACAGATGCTAAATCAAACCACAAAGATTAAGTAAAATAATGCCAACTTAAGACACTTATATATATACATATTTTTTCGTTACACACTTAGACAATTGATTATTCCACAGATGAGTTAAGGCCATATGCCTGACTTGCTGACGAGTCATGCTCCTGTCTTTTAGCTTTCAAAGAAGTTAAGCTGCAAATAATGGGAGCCATTCTCTACCTCACTTTCCACATAACATAAATCAGAAGATGCACAGTCTGACAGGAGAGTTCTAGGAAATACAGATATAAAAGAACTCCTCCTTCTTTCTTCTTTCCCCATCCCCCTTTGTCTGCCTAAGGCATGAAGATTGATCAGACATCTACAGCAGCAACTGCCAAGGTCTTATTCATCGTGGTGTGAGGGTGATTGCTGTGCTCCTCCAACAAAGGCAAAATGGCAGCATTTAAATGAACTGACACATCAGATCTCCTCAGCTGTTCTTTCAAAGTAATACATTAATCAAGGGATAAACAAAGTATTGTCACCCTGACAAAATTTTAGAAGGACCGCATCAGAGAAATCTCCTGAAATGACTCCTATTGAATACAAACTGGCGCCTGACATTTTCCAAAAAGGACAATATGTCTCAGAAATTTTTAGCTGTTTCCTTTTTAATCTTTCTAAAGAAGAAATTGATTAGTGATCTGATTCAGTAGAATGTGATGAGTCTCATCCAATGTATTTACCATTTATACATTAAATTACTACCCAGTATGAGCATGGTGGAAAAGAAAGAAATATTAAAAAGCCTCGGTTCATTCCTACCTCAAAAAGAACAAAAATTTGTTAACAAATAAACAAAAATACAATTTTTGCTTGAGAACAACCAATAATACTTTTAGATAAGCTCATGACATAGTTCAACACATGAAAATGGGGGTTTTTGAGTATGTGAGAGTTTTCATGCACTATTATGAATATAAATCTAAAATAATTTATAAATTACATAAAATACAAAGATATACTCTAAGGATATGTATAGATTATATACAAATAAATCAACATTTGTTTTAATAAGACATCTCCCTGTTTTTTACTTTTATTTAACCTCTTTTTTACTTAATAAAAACGTAAAGTTTTCATTTATTTCCTTGTTTTTTTTATCAAAGTGCTATCAGAAGACTTTCCTATTAGATACAACTTGGTGGTAATATAAAATAGTGACTTATTAATAACCTTCAATATATAGGGTACAAAATCTCATAGTTTGTTATCAACTAGATTAAGAAGAACAGAGTAGATCCTAAATGTTCTCACCACAAAAAAGAAATGCTAATTATTTGATGTGATGGAGGCATTAGCTAACTGCTATCGTAGTAACTGTTTAATATGTAAATGCATCAAATCAACATGTTCTACATCTTAAACTTATACAATGTTATATGTCAGTTACATCTCAATAGAGCTGAGGAAGAAAATGGAACAAAAAGCATATGAAAACCTTGTGCAGTAGAAATGTAATTGACTCTATTGCATAGCAGATAATTTTTTTAAGACAGTTATGGTAATCTCATCACTCTTGCCAGTAATTTCTTCAGGCCCAATTTTTATAAAGGTGCATGAAACCTGCTGAGGGATGTGGAGACATGTGTCTTGTTTTTTTAAAAAATATATATGGAATGATTCGTGAATTTGCATGTCATCCTTGCAAATGTTATTCTCTGTCATGTTCTTAAAAGCGATATATAAGAAAAGACAATCTCTCATCCGTATCTTCTCTGATATGTGAAAAGAAGCCATCTTTCTACCAGCTTAATGATGAAGACACCATTTCTTTTAAGTTTGTTTGTTTATTTTGAGAGGGAAAGAGAAAGAGAGCACTAGCGAGGAAAGGGCAGAGTGAAGGAGGGACAGACTCCCAGGCAGGCTCCATGCCATCAGTGTAGAGCCTGACACGAGGCTGGAACTCATAAACTGCGAGATCATGACCTGAACCACAATCTAGAGTCAGATGCTTAACTGACTGCACCACCTAGGCACCTCAAAGGAAAATAGAAGGGGAAAAAAAAGGTAGAAAAAAATTGAGTCTTTGACATCATCCTTGAATAGCTCAACTGTAATGTGAAATAATAACTCATACTGTTTAAGCTTATTTTCATCAAAGTTTTCTATTTCTTATAGCCAAAAACACACTAACCAATATATGAAGGGGTATGAGGAAGTATTAAACAATCTAGAGAAGAGATGCAAAATGAGAAAACCAAAGCCGTTTTCTAGAGGATGGCTTTAGTGCACGATTTTGTTGTCTGTAGAAGTCACAGGGAGATGAATTTCACCTTCATACAAAACTTGTCAGAGCTGTCCTAAAACGCATATTTGCCCTAAGATGTAGTAAATTTTCCCTCACCAGAAACTGGTCAATCACTTCTTAGTTATGCTCCAAATAGAGAAATTAGACTATATATCTCATAGCCATCCTAACACTAGGGTTTTCTTTGTTACTGTGAAAATTGAAAGAAATACTCAAGGGGAGTGCAAAGTCTAGACCTAAAGCTTAACTATAAAACAATCTTTTGTTGTCTACTTTAGGGAAACTGTCCTTATATTTTTAGTTCTCTAAACTATGTATTTGCTGAATCTTTGCTGAGTTTCTACACTGTGTTAGTAATTATGAGAATAAAAACACGATTTAATTGCTATATTAAAGAGTTTAATTCCTAACTGGGATATATTTCCATTCACTGAAAAATAAACTCTGGCATATAAATTGAGTGTCAAAGTTTGTGATAGAACTAATAAAGGGTTTGGTTAAAACAGCAAGCAGGAAAATCAATATGAGCTAAAATACTTGACCTTGAGCTTGCCTTTAAGAGTGGGTGAAAACTTGCCAAGGGCTGATCTTGACAACATATGAATAAATATTATATAATAGTGTCTTTAACAATAGAGTCAAATGGACACAATGTCATTTTGACTTAATGGTACTTATGCAATTGTCAATAACAGGCCTCACTATATGGAAGTATTAAATAAAATGTTAGAACCCAGCCAGGGTTAAAATTAAGATACAAATTTAAGTTTATCTTTGTCATTTTGGAGAAAAATCTACTTTCAACAGCAGGCATAGAACTTATACCATTACCCATACAATGAAACTAGAAACTGTTACACTTATTTCAAGAGAAACTTTTTTTTTTCCTATTGATACTATTTGGGAGAAATAACATTTTCGGTGATGTTCTTTTTCCTCAACTTTTCTACCACATTATTTATGGTTTAGAAGGAAGATCTTGATTGCTTACTGTGACTATTTTATAATGTGACATTTCTCTATTTGACCTGACCATCTTTGCACAGGACATAAAAAAGCTGAATACTGCAAAAGTTCTTACAAACAACAACAGCATCAACAGTGTGTTTTAGGATTGTTGGAGAGTGTATCAAAATTAACCAGGAGAGTACAGTAGAGAGATTCAATAAATTAAACCAGTAATAAGAGAACTATATGGAAACTCCAGCAGGAGTTGTTTATCTAGCTTCAAATCTAATAAATCACATTAATTAAAAAGAGAGAGATCCTGGTTTTTACTGAAATACATTCTCTGATTTCCCTGTAGTTGGGTACATTAGTCCAGTTACCATGTATGGAGTTTTTAAGAAGGAATAAATGGAGAAAGCACAGTACAAAAAGGCAGAAAGAAAAAAGGTAGGGCCAATCATAATCCTGCAGGGTTGCTAACAATTTTATAAATCATCTGATCCAACATGACCTCCTGCTGTTACCAGCAGAAACAATGCCCTTATTTGCATTTTCAAAAATTTTTCTGTCTTACAAGTGTTGAAAGAAAGATGAGTTCGGCTAAGAGTTCATTATCTTCCCTACACCCCTCTCTTCGCACGTGGGCTTTGGCGAAAGAAAGCATTTGCTAAATAGGTTCTTATATTGTGCTCCCTTTGCCTTGCATGCTGCAGCATTAATTTCAAACCATTCCATTTTTAACATTAAATCACATCTCAAGAGAATGGACCTACTGCCAAAAAATGAAAAAGTCTGTTCCTCCAATGCATACTTCTGCCAAAGAGCCTGTTCCAAATCCACTGCTTCAAGCATAGGGCAAAAAGTATACAACCATCATGTGTTTTCTTTGAATCGCAGGCATGAGTAGTTTATTTGGAATAAGGAAATACAACGGTGTCTACTCTCCTTTCTGTGAGGCTTTCATGGAGCAAGGATTTGTTGTTTGATAACTTTGGTTTGCCATTTAAACATCAAAGAAAAATTATAAACCCACGAAAACTTTTCCCTGCAATTTAGACATCTTTCTGAAAGATTATGCTATGATGTTTCAGAGATGTTTCTTGCATGAAAATATGTCCTGTTGGACATAGGATAATAAATTTCCAATTTCTTATTTTAAAAAGTGTTTTAATGAAGTATTTAAATATAAGTAACATTAACATACGATACACGTGAAGGCGAAATGCAGTCAAGTAGCTTTTAAGGCAAGGGGTGCAGGGGATACTATCCCATTATTTGGATAGTTTCTCTTTAAAATTTAAATATTGGCAAGACTGGTCTTTTCTATTTTGTCTATTTTTTGGTAGTAGAGAGATATAGTTTTAAGTATCAGATTTTTTTTCTTTTTCAGATGTTATCTGAAAGTTAACTCACATCTAACCACCTGAGTCTTAAAGAAAGCACACCTGTGTCCAAAGCTTCTTGCAGGTACTACTTTATTCTTCTTTTTCCTTTCTCAATCAGTTTATTTAAAAAGATGTCTAACTCACATCCCTCAGTTTTTCAATTTTCATTTCCTCCTCAACCTAGTACAACCTAGTTTATTTTTCCACCCTTCTAATGAAATGACTTTACTAAGGACACTAATAACTTCCATTTTGTCAAAACCAATGGATATTTTTGTTTTTACCTTAATATCTCTCCAACCCTTAAACAGATTGACACACAGTCTTAGAAAACTTCTTAACATAATATACGACTTTCTTTCCTGGTTCTCCATGAAAACCTTTTAACTTATTTATTCAACAAATTCTGCTGAATGCTATTGAAGGTCAAGTTCTCTCTCCTGGCTCTTCAGCTATCTCTCCCCTTTAAATGTTGAAGTCTTCAATCTATTTGCTTTCCCCAGGAAACACATTTACCTAGATGGGTTCAGCCAAATCCACTGGTAATGATTCTAAAATTTAATTCTCCAGCAAGACTTCACTCTTATTCCCAGCTCCAGGACATCTTTAAGTTGATGTTCAAGATACCATGTACTGACTAGTCCTTTGTTGTAAAAATAAAATGTTTAAGATATTACTTTTACTTTATCCCTTTCATATTTCCTAATTACCTTACAAAAACAAATTCAAAAGTAAGAACAGGTTACAAAATAAAAAGTAAATATGCTCCTAGTGTGAAAAGAAAAGGCAGTATCACAAGAAGAGTAGGGAATATTAAAACAGAAATTATAAAAATTTAGGAAAATTTTCTGTTACCATCAACAAAATATATAACTTTTGAGAATTTGTATTTTTTTAATCTTGTAAAATAGTGGGCAACCATCACTATGAGCATATACAAATCTACAGTGTTTCCAAATATACTGCATAGTTGCATAATAGTCCAACACACAATATCTTAGGATATCTCTAGTAATAAAAACTCAAATGGTTTTAAAGTTTCTATTGCTGCACTTAATATTCTTGTAGGCATAATTTCAGACTATTCGTGTAAAGGAAATTCCAAGATAAGTTTCTCTTTATTCTGGATTTTTGAGATCTCATTGACAAATAAAATCTGTATATACTGTATGTATTATTGTACATTTTGTATAAGGTACAATTTGATTTTTTGTTATATGCATGGTATATATGGTAAAATGATTACCATAACCAAGTTAACACATCCATCACTTCTCATAGTTACTTTTTTTTTTTTTTTTTTTTTTGGTGAGAACCCTTAAGATCTACTCTCTTAGCAAATTCTAAGTATACAATAAAGCATCACCAGCTATGTCAGCAAGCTGTACATTGGATTCTCAGAAGTTATTTCATCTTATTACTAAGTATACACTTTCATCAATATTTAGCCATTTCTTCCACTCCTGAACTCTTGCACACATCATTCGTTCTACTTTCTGGTTCTATAAGTTTGACTTTTTTCATATTCTACATATAAGTGGAATCATATAGTATTTGCCTTTTTGTGTCTGGCTTATTTCACTTAGCATAACAGCCTCAAGGTTTATCCATGTTGTTACAACGAGCAGGATTTTCCCTGTTCATGGCTTAATAATATCTCAATATAATGTATTCATTATAATATATAATGAGATATATACCTCACATTTTCTTTTTCCACTCATGTGTCGACCCTTAGGTCGTTTCTATATATTGGCTGTTATAAATAATGTTGCAGTACACAGGAGAGTACAACTACTTCTTCAAGGCAATGATTTCATTTCCTTTGGATATATACTCAGAAGTAGGAGGGGTGGTAATTCTATTTTTGATTTTTTGAGGAACCTCTATACTGTTTTTCATGTTTGTACCAATTTATATTCCCACCAACAGTGTACAGGTGTTCCCTTCTTTCCACATCCTCATTAACATTTTTGGTTTTTGTCTGTCTTTTTGAGCATAGACATTCTAACAGGTGTGTGGGGATATGTCTTTGTAACTTTGATGTGGATTTGCCTGACGATTAGTGATGTTGACCTTTTCATATACTTGTATCCATTTATATATCTTCTTTGGGAAAGCTTCTATTCAAATCCTTTGTCCATTTTTAATAAGGTTTGTATTGGTTTGGTTTGGGATTTTGGCTGCTGAGTTGTAGAAGTTTGTTATGTATTTTGGATATGAACCCCATATTAGTTACATGGTTTGTAAATATTTTCTCTCATTTAGTAGGTTGCCTTTCCATTTTGTTGACTGTTTCCTTTGCTGCACAAAACCTTTTGTAGTTTGATATAGTCCCACTTGCTTATTTTTGCATTCTGTTGCCTGTTCTTTTGGTGTCGGATCCAAAATACTATTACCAAGACCTCTGTCAAAGGGCTTTTTCCCTCTTTGCTTCTAGGAGTTTTACACTTTCAAGTCTTACATATAAGTCTTTAGTCTATGTTGAGTTAATTTTGGGGGATGGTGTAAAATAAGGATTCAAGGGCATCCTTTTACATGAGGCTATCCAGTTTCCCAACACCGTTTATTAAAGAAACTATCCTTTCTTCATTGTGGATTATTGGCACCCTTGCGAAAGATTAGTTAGTTGACTCTGTTAGGTGTGGGATTATTTCTAGGCTCTCAACTCTGTTCCATAGGTCTATGTGTCTGTTTTTAATGCCAGTACCATTCTGGTTTGATTACTGTAACCCTGTAATATAAAGTAAGAGAAACTTCTAAAAGTGAATTTGATGGTTCAAAGGATATGGATACCTATTATTAATTCCAAAAGGATTGTATTAATTGACATCCCACTAAAATCACCAGGAACTTCTGTTTCTCAAGACTCTTGCAAATATTTAGTAATTTTTCTTTACTTTTGCTAATTGGATAGGTGAAAAACTAGTACCTCATTTTTATTTGCATTTCTTTAATATTAAAAAAAAGTTGGGTGACATAATTTATCTGCTATTAATTCATATTTTTTATTCTGGAATCTATATAAATTATTTAATTTCCTTTGGTTATTTAAAAAGATTTTTATATATTTACATTAAACATCAAATCATGAATTATATAGATACAAAGAATAGTGTATTGAATAACAATCCTAAAATGGGAGTTGAACAAGATAATTTTAGTTTGTTAAAATGAATTATTATTCTGTACAAAATTTTAAAACAAAGGTAGTTAGAAAATATATTCATACAGTATTAATTTGGGCAGAAAATATAAAAATCCTTTTCAATTGTAAGATATTGTGGCATACAAAAAATACCTTGATTGTATGAATTTGAGGCAAAACTAATATTTAAAGTCGGACTTGAAAAGGTAACAATACATTTTCATGGCACAGTCTCTGCAGCAGATTTTGGTAAAAGAGTGTCGAGTTAAATTGACTATGTGGGGATTTAGTAAGACATGGGAAAGATCAGCCCATTGTGGCCTAGGAGAACAAAGAAGAATCATGAGCAAGGGGCCAGAAAACAGAAAATAGAAGCTGGCTAATGTACAAAATTTAAATATAGTACAATTTCATAAGTAATGAACTGTTTTGAAATGCATTGTTCTACCAGTGTCCTTTAAAAAAATCAGCATCCATTTATTATTCAACAACAGAAATCTCAGTATAGCAACAAAACGTATTAACTTTAACATTTTCCTGATGTTTTCAATAACTTCCTATATAAATCATTTTACATCATTTACCATAAAGACAAACTGAAACAAAATGCAGACTTTGAATTTCTTTTAATTAATTGTGCATAGGGTTCATGATCTATAGGACTTTCTAGATATTATCCTATATATATTAGGAATGTTCTAAGAGGAAATCAGATTATTAGAGATTTTGTGGAAATTGTCACCCTCATATTCTTTCTCAGGAGATTAGATCAATGCCTTTAAAGGAAGCTGCAGAAATTTGAAACAGGATTTAGATTCAGATCTCTGACCCTCACTACTTAAATATATCTATAAGGAATTAGACTATAAAATGGTACATCTTGTCATTTATTTTTCTATTCTGACTCTTAACAACCAAAGACTTTATCATTATATATAGTAAATTAAGGTTCTTATTGTGATCATCTATTGGCCTTTTTTTAAGTACAAATAAGAAAAGTGATGATGAATTATATTCTTGAAACCATACAAATAAATACGTTTCAGGACAAATAAAATGGAACAGATAAAACTGTGTCTCTCAACTATAGTAAGTCATAGATGTTTTTAGGCAATTCATGTTTTTCCTGTTATCCTTGAAACTAGGGTGTGTAAAATATATATAAAACCTGCAAGTGTTTATTCACTTCCTTCATTCTCAGAGAAAACTCCCTTCAGCTGTGACCCTGATAGAATGCATTTCTGTGCAGGGGAACTGGGGCTGGTAAATTACTAGAAGCGCATAATGATTTAGAAAATGTAGAGGAACTATGTGTTCAGGGAATCAGGTTAAAGATAGCCAACTAGCTTGCTAAAGCTACACCTATCCACTGTGCTGGAAACCACATGTCAGTAAATTTCAATCTCTCACAGTTTTCAATTTAATGATGGGTTGAAGAAAGAAGAGATTTGCTTAATTTTTCTCACCCACTATTTATGTTTCCTTTCAGATAGAAGGAACAAATTGATATGCTGGGAAGAAAGTTAATCAGTACATCATCAACACAGCAAAGACATATAGGTAAAGTGTAAACCCTTGCTCCTGTCCTCTGCAAGTTTCCAAATGTTGAGATGTTTAGTATCGTGTTGACTAAGTATTGGACTTACTGAACTTTTTCATTTGGAAGTTTTGGTATCATATACATTTTGTCCAGCATGTCTGCATTACACCTGGATGCTGGTGTTGGAGAAATATAAGGTACTCCGTTGTGGATAAATGATCACGATTGGATTGAAGGAGACATGTAAATATTCATCAAGTACCAAAGTGACACTTAATAAAGTGAAGCTAGTTGACATCTCAACTGTCCATGTTTAGTAGCCATAACTCTGTTCATCAGTCATTTCTGAGTAATAATTTTGCTTAAATCACAATAATATCAAAATTTTATTCAGGAGAGAAAAAAATGTGCCTTTGTGCGATAATATAAATTGGAAAGGTAAAAAAGAAAAGTGCCTTCTAACTGACACAAGCCAATGCCAGCTAATCTGAGGGAAGTTCTTTTTGGCACATTGATGATCTTGTTTTTTATAAGGCTCTTATTTCTTTTATCTGCTGTGATAATGTGCTCAGGAACTCTAGGACTCTAATTAGTGAATAGAGGTCTTCACTAATTGACAAAATCAGGCATAGTGCCTCATAATCGGCTGACAAGTCCCACTTGTACATGAAAACCAGCATTTACTGAGTAGCTACAGTGAACACCTCCAGAATGAAATAGAAATTAAAATAAAACATGACACAAACAGGTTCTAAGTTCTACCTGTTTATGACCTAAAACTAACCGAAACACGCTGAGACAACTAGTTAAACTAAAAGATTTCCTTTAAGTTCCTGTATATTGTCATTACTTTCCTTTGGGTTATTCCTTTTTATTGTAGGTGTCCTTAAGAATACTATCCAGGTGGACATCAAAAGGTATGGGGTCATGTGGCACCAGATGTCGACACACAAGTCTCATTGGATAGAAAAATACTTGTAGGGGTGCCTCATGGCTCAGTTGGTTAGGTTTCTTAATCTGATTCTTAATTTGGGCTCAGGCCATGATCTCATTGTCATGAGATCAAGCCCCACATCCCGCTCCATGCTGAGCATGGAGCTTGCTTGGGATTCTCTCTCTCCCTCTCTCTCTGCCCCTTCCCCACTCATTCTCTCCCTCTCTCAAAACAAATAAAAATAAATGTTTTGGTTTTTTTTTTTTTTTTTTTTTTTTTTTTTAAGGAAAGAAGATGCTTGCAAACACAATGTGAAATGCCATGAGCTATGGAAGCCTTAGGGAAGGCACAGTTGATAAGAAACAAAAGAAAAAAACAAGTATATATGTGCAAGTGTGTGTCAGAGAAAGAGAAAAAGGTGAAAATAAAAAATTACAATAATTAAAGTTTTTGTAGCTTTAAATAAGCAATATGCATCTTTTTACAGAAATTGAATATGTTGGAGAATTCCACATGACAAAGAACTGATGATGCCAGTCTCTACCAGTAACCAGCAAGCAAGAGAGTTACTCAGTCTGATGGTTTTCAGGAAACTGAATGCTGCCAACACATGTCAGCTTGGAAATCAGCTCCTTCTTCAGTTGAGTCTTTAGTTGAGAACCCAGCTCTGGCTGGCCCTTGACTACAGCCTGTGAGACACTAAGGGGACTGAGCTAAGTTGTGCTTGGATTCCTGACTTGTAGAAATGATGAGATTGCCAACATATGTGGTTTTTAAGCCATTTAAGTGTATGTAATGTAAATTGTTAGGCAGCAATAGGTAATACAGATTCGAAACTCCTTAAAAGTAGATGCTGTGACTAATAATGTATTTTCCCAGCTCCTAACAGAGTTCCTGATCATAACCTATATTCAGTAAATATTTTAATGAAATTGATGTCAACTTCTCACAAATAAAATTAAGGGTTTAAGTCCTTGCCATATACATGAATGAAATTTTAGGCTACCTCTTAATTCCCAATTTCCAGAAGCATATTCTTATGATATAAGATATCTAACCCCATTAGCTGCTTTCTAAGTAAAATTGCAATCAGGCGAATTTGACGAATAATAAAGGCCGTGATGCAAAGTATTTCTTCATTCTGAGTCATTTTGCAGAGGTTTTGTTAGCTTCAGGGCTTTTAAAAATACAACCACACACGACTTGCTTATATATTCACTACCAAGTCAAACAGAATTCCTACTGACTGAGATGCATTTAAAAGATAACTTTTAAAGACAATACTCAGTGAACAAGAAAATCTTTTCCTTTGTAGCCTCTGGAACCAAAAAAACAGTCTTACTACCCTGTCTCTTTTTCTTTTAAAAATGTATTTAGTTCTCAATAGTAAGGTATTGGCTTTTAAAGAAAAGGCTCCTTATCTTGGCAAATGAAGGGAGAAATTTGGGCGTGATGTATAAAATTCCAGGTAAGCAAAAGGAGGTGTTTAGTTGTCCAGACAGATTTCAGCAAAACAAACATGAGGAGAAAAAAGGAGTGGATAATAGTCAACTCTTAACATGTGTTGTTTTGCATTTTGAAAACATCAAACAATTGTTAATTTGCAGAGTCACTCAATCCTTAGGAAGCACCTTCACATAATGGACACTTCTACCAAATGCCTTTAGTGGGGCCAGTTGTGTAGGCTGGTTTAACACAAATGTCAGTCTAGGATTGACTCAGAAATTGTGTGTAAGGCCAGCATAAATTCAGCCCCAGCCTCTACACTTAGAGAACATATTTTGTTTGTCTTGAAAAGTAGTAATGCAAGAGCCTTAATTGTTCTGGCTCCATATTTGCAAACAGAGTCAGTCAGGACACTTGGGTGTTCTACACCTAACACTGCAAGGGAATTGTAGCCAAAGGAAAAGAAACATCCTCAGACCTGTGAAAGGGCAACCCATATTTATCTGCTAAGAGGGTAGGGATGCCTAGCATAGTTTTAACAACTAGCACAACACAGCTACCTCATCCTCTCTTAACTCAAATAAATGTCTTATTATCTAGAAGGAACAATTTTACACTGGATGTCAAGGATTTCAAGATTTTTTTTTTTTACTATCAGCGTTTACTTTCAAATATAGAAAAACTATTGCAGAGCCTGTAACTCCACTCTAATTACAAATAAATGCAACAAAATTTTGTCTGACAATGTTATGACAGAACATAGTGCTAGTTTTTATTTTAAAATCACTTCCTTTTATAAGATCATCTTGAAATCTTCAAAAAAGGTTTGTACATTGTGCTTAATTTTGTTGACATCTAAAGAGATGTTCTTTCGTCTGGCAAAAGAGCAATTTTTCAATTGTCAATCAAGGCTTTGTAAATTGGGCTCCAAATATTTATCTCTCTGGAATTTCAATGGTTATAAGGAAGAGAAATGAGATTACATATTCATGTGGCAGTTAAAACACAAAAGTTTCAGAAATACTCTAAGGCATTCTCCCTTTATTCAACTCTTTAAAAGAGAAGAATTTAAGCAGTGAAACCATCATCAGTTTAATTAACATAGGAAATGTCTAAGGCAAAGTAAGCAATCTGGGACCTAATAAAAATGCCACAACTGAGCAAAAAGAAAAACAACCCTCAACTTGCTTTGGGATAATCAGGTGTGGATTTTTCTGAGCATATATTGTGCACAATGAAGCCTTGATTAGAACCATCTTCAATACCTAGCAGAACTCTATAATATTCTCATGGTAGAAAAAGCAAACAAAGAGCTTCAGGGAAAGTTTGGAAGTAAATAAAACTCCAAGATAATAAGGAAATATGTCTCCTATTTTAGAACAGAGATGTAAGGATATGTTTCATTTGAGGAGCGTGTGGAGCTAAAATTCACATGTGTTCAATGCCATGATTAAAAAGATTAATCTTTATCTTTTTAAAAATCAAACTTGCATACTTAGTGGGAACATCTACTAACAGGTTCCTTTCAGAATGCCTCATCAAAACCTTCCTTAAAATTAGCCCAGATAAGCTATGAAATATCGCTCACGAGGTACTTGTTGATCAATCAGTCATAAACGTACATAAGTGAAGTGGCTATTACCTACAGGATGACTATCGGTGGTTATGAAGACTTGCATGATTCCAATAATATCTCCCAAACACAGGCCACCTTATAAGTGAAATAGGGATTGTACACATGTCTATTTCATGGGGTTGGAATAATGAATATTTGAATTAATAAGCGTAAAGCATTTAGAGTTGTGCCTGAAACAATCTATGCCAAGTGAATGTGAGACTTTCAATGTATGGAAGAACAGAGGAAGAAGTCATTAAATTAGCCTTGGGGATACCAGAAAGCTTCACAAAGGAGGATGCGTTTGAAATACAAATAGGATGTTCTTACCAAGGAAAGGAGATGAGGAAATTTTAATCACATTATTCTCACGCTATTTAAGTTCTTCAAGCAGCTTTCCAAAGCTATGTGTACATGTATGTGTGTAATGTCACATATATCACATACATATAGAGACAATATGTGAATGCCCTAATTTGGCTTAAAAGTCTCATCCTGGCCTGGTTGGTTAGATTTTGTTAATTATGCACACTCATCTGTCATGCTTCTCACCCTGGCTGTCCTCTGATCTTATCTCCATTCCAAATGCGTTTATTTTTCACTTTCGTCCCCTGCATGTCTCTCAACATGAGTTCCTCTTTCCACTGCTTTTTCCTTGCTAACTCTTACTCATCATTTCAGTTCTCAGCTTCACAGCATTGCCTCTAGGAAGCCTTAAGGATCTTTCTAGATTAAGTTGTATGGGCCTGCTGTCTATTTCTTTCCAACGGACCTGTATATATATATATATATATTTTTTTTTTTTTTTCTATTGACATGTAACCAAATACCACAAACTTAGCAACTTAAATAACATCCACTTATTATCTCATAGTCTGGGGGATGGAAGCCAGAGCAGGCTTGACTCTATTCTCTGGGGACCCACAGGCTGATCAAAATATTGGCGAAGCTGGCTGGACTCTTCTCCAAAAGCCCCAGGGGAGAATCAGCTTCCAAGTTAATTCAGAGAGTTGGCAGAATTCAGTGTCTCATGGTTTTGAGACTGAAGTCCTCCTTTCCTTGCTGGCTGTCAATGAGGGGCCACTTTCAAGGCTAGAGGCCTCCTACCTGGTGGCCTCATCATCTCCAAATCAGAAATTCTATATCAAATTCTTCTGAAGCCTTCTATCTCTCTAACTTTCCCTGTTCCTACAGCCAGAGAAAATGCTCTGCTTTTAAAGGATCTACGTAATTAGATCGGGCCTACCAGATACTCTACTATTGACCCAAACCAACTGATAAAAAACTTTAATTAAATGTGTAAAAATTCCTTTCACCATAACATAATCATAAGGAGAGTGATATATCCTCATACTCACAGAAGAATATGATTTTTTAAAATTGTTTGAATATGTTGGTAATAACACTGTGAGATTGTTTTAAATATAACTATATTTCAAAAAGTGAAAAATAGTTCCATATTTTATTAAGGCAACAAGTGGAACATCTGTTTGAAACCACTATTAAAAAGGCAATATTTTGTGGCATCTGGGTGGCTCAGTCAGCTGAGCATCCGACTTCGGCTCAGGTCATGATCTCAAGGTTTATGGTTCGAGCCCCATGTAGGGCTCTGTGCTGACAGCCAGCTCAGAGCCTGGAGGCTGCTTAGAATTCTGTAACTCCCTCTCTCTCTGACCCTCCCCTGCTCATGCTGTGTGTCTCTCTCTCTCAGAAATAAATAAAACATTAACATTTTTTTTAAAAAGGCAATATTTTAAGAAATATATACTATGATTAACATGATGTGTTTTATAGAATGGATACATAGCTAAGTGCTGGTCTGAATATGTAAGAAATATTTATGTGTTACAACTACACTGGAAAACCAAATGCTCTTTTTCATAAAAAATAGCCTGAAATAAAAAGGAACTTGCTAGTAAACCCAGTGAACTTTTACACATGTGACTTTAAAAAATTCCCAGTACCACCCTCCCACTCTTGAGAAAACAGTGGTAGATTTAAATAGAGCCCTTACATGATAGCTCATTTTTGTACAGTGTGGAAGCTGCCTATCTAGTCAATGTGAAATTCTTAAAGTACATCTTCTGAAGACTTGTCTATTAAAATTACCATAGCAAATACCCAGCCATACTAAAGGAAAGGAGATTATACAAAGATTATGGTCACTGGGGGGTCATTCTAAGAATTCAGTCCACTACAGATGTCATATGCCCTTTTCTATGCTTATTTTTATTCTATTTAGCAAGCTGGGATTTAGTACTTACTATATACTAGACACCATCCTGATATTTTAGGAGTATACTATTAGTATGCCCATTTTTCAAATGAGGAAAAGAGAGACACACCGAGGTAACATAACCTGACCAAGATCACACAGTTGTAAAATAGGAGAAGTGAGTTTCAAACCCAGTCAGGATGGCTCTGGAGTCTGTGCTCTTAACCTTATACTATGTGCTCTCCATAGCTAGAGTGAAACTTTTATGACAGTGTATCTCTCCTGCCTATCGTATTCCCTAAATATACTTCAATATAGGACATTTAAGTATGTTATAAATCATATTAAACCTTTACTAAGTGTTTTTTCAAAATGCTATTCAGCAACCATGGCTTGATTTGTGCCATATTAAACAACTATAGTACCCTATATGCCTCTGACACAGGCCAGGAATGATTCTAGATGTTGGGGACAGAACACTTAAAATTGTACATCAAGATACACAAATAAATACCCACATATAATATGATATGGTGTCAAAATAAAATTAAATTTTATTATCAGGTGAATTAAGGGGATATGCGCTGTAAATATGATGTGTTTTCCTATATTTGAGTTCCACATCTGATCATCTCATATAAAATAGTAATTTGGGAAATGACTCAAATAAAAGTGAAACCTATGAGCTGAAACATTAACTAATCAAGAAATTAAATTTACAGTTCTCTCAGCATCCTATTCTCTTTGTTACACTTTGAAATTAATCATATTCCCATAGGCAGAAAAGCTATTATAGGTAAGATCAGCAACAGGGATTTGACCCAATTGCTACTGTTTGTGAGTATATTACTTTCCCTAGTTGGAATTTGAGTGGAAGTACTTCAAATCACATCAGCACTGAGATTAGTCTTCTTGATTAATGTCATGTTTTATAACAAGCATTTGTAAAGCAGTGAGCCTTTGCCACTATAAAATGGGGCATCTGTTAATATGTGTTTATATCTGCTCATCGATTAAATGCAATTATGTTTCCCTATGGTTTTCAATCAAAGAAGATTTACATGTAAATGTATGGATTCTTTTGAGATTAGTAAAAATTCTGCATAAAGAGGAAAGAAGGAGGAACCAAATGAAGTTAGCATTTATTAAGTAATTATTATGTGCCATGTAGTTTTGATATATTATCCCATTTAAACCTCACAATATCTGTATGACATTTCTAGTATAATATCTAGTTTACAAATAAAACCCCCTGAGGCTTAATGCAGTTAAGATAATTGTTTAAGATCATGCTATTCACATCTAGCTCATTCATGCCTAGCATTAACCACCTGTAGGCATCTAAAAAGAGTATATGTCAACAGATTTTGGAATAAATATTCTCAGCTTGCTATTTCCAGAGGGTGCTTTAATTTTTTTTAATTTCTCATTTTAGCATAACTCTCTGGCTGGTACATCCAGTCCAGACAAGCAAATGTTCCTATAGTTTTCACTCAGACATCAGCGCTGTCTCTACCCTGTTGTCTCTTCTGATGATATCCTGATAACCTCCTGGCTCCACCTTCACAATCCAGTTCCAACTGTCTGATAAAAATGGTAAAAAGGAGCCAATGATTCAGGTGTAAGGGCTTTATTTTCCCTGGAATTCAGCTGAGGGCCAAGCTACATGTCCCACCCCAAAGTATAAGTATATTGAAGCCATGATCCAAATGGTCCAGTAATCACTAAGAAAACAGTTTAACAACCAAAATGCAATTTGAAAGTAAGCAAATGTGTGCCTACTTTTTTTAAAATATGAAAATCATATTTAGATCACAGCCATGCTTAGTAATGGCCCCTTCCCATCCATCCTCCTTAGTAGCATAAGCGTCTTTCTTCAAATTATCTGAAAAATTCCCACTGAAGCCTTAGTACATGTATGCCTTGTTTTTATGGTATTCCTTTTCCCTTTTAAAACTTGCATGAGGAATAAAAGAGGGGGAATTTTTCTCAACCCTCAGAGGAGGAAGAAGGTAAAGAATTGGAAGCAAAGCAAGGATCCATTTACCAGGTGGAGAAGGGAAAGGTTAGAAATAATCTAATATTAATAATTTACAGGATTCATTACTCCATGAGTGTATATTTACCCAGAAATCTGAACAATGAAAACATTCAAACAATGAAAACTCCAGAAAATATTTTAACAGCTTTATTAATATATATATAATACATACAGTTCAGCCATTAGGGTGTACTAATTCAATGTTTACTATATTCACAGATGTTTAACCATTAGCACAATCTAATCATTAACATCTTTCTCATCCCAAAAGAAATAGGCAGAGCACAGAGGATTTTTAGGGCAGTGAAACTACTCTATATGATTCTATAATGGTGGGTACATGTCATTACACATTTGTCAAACCCACAGAATATAGAACACTGAGAGTGAGCCCTCATGTAAACTATGGACTTTGGGTGATAATGATGTGTCAATATAAGTTCACCAACTGTAACAAATGAACAACTCTGGTGTAGGATGTTGATAATGTGGGAGGCTCTATGCATGGGGAGTGCAAGGAGATGATGGAAAAATCTCTGTGCCTTCAAGTCAATTTTGCTGTGAAGCAGATACTGCTTTAAAAAATAAAGTCTATTTAAAAAGAAAAGAAACTCTATATCCATCAGCAGTAACTCCCCATCTCTCTACCCCCGTAGCTCTTGGCAACCACAAACCTACTCTCCATCTTTATAGATTTTACCTTTCCCAGCAATTTCATACATGGTTATCTTACAGAGATAACTATTACACAAATGTAAGTAATAGAAAATTACTTGCTAAATTGGCAGGATGTACTTCTGGGTTGCTCTGGAATAATGCCAGCTTCTTAGATTAAAATCTCTGACTACTTCCTCCAAAAAGCATACTAATCAACAGAGAGGACAGATGAAACCACACCAAACTGCCTTCTTTGACATCACTTGGACACAGAGTGTGTCACCATCCTTCAACTACACAGAAGGAAAGAAATTAACACCAAATCTAGCAAACATAACTGTGACCTCCCTCCAAAGGTGAGACGGAAATCAGGTGGTACCTGAAGAGATGGAGTAGCAAGAGGATCTCAGACAGAATCATGTTCACAGTGGCAAGGCCTAATTCTGGAACAGGTGTGAGATTTGAGCACTGGCTATAAAAAAGTACTTGAAAAAAACGCAAGGTCTGAGAGGCAAGTTGGAAAGATCAACTCTTCTGGAAAAGAATGTGGTGAATAACACAATAAGACAAGACAGACTTTCCAGATTGAGAAAAAGAAAAATTTTATTTCTTTCTCAGAAATGTCTGTGCCTTTTATTTTTCTTCACTGCCCTCCTGCACTGTATCCAGAACATTGCTGAATAAAAGTAGCGGGAGCAGAAATCTTGCCTTGTTCCCAATCTCAGTGGGAAAGTATTCAGTGTGATGTTAGCTGTTGGGTTTAGTTGATGTTTTTAATTACTATAAGAAGTCTTTTTTATTCATGGTTATTGAGATTTTATCATAAAGGAGTTTAAATATAGTCAAATATACCTTTTTCCCCAGAATCAATTGACATGATCATATTCATACACATTTGTCCTTTATTCTGCTACTATGGTGAATATAATGAGTGACTGACCAAAGTTAAATCAACCTTGCAACTCTGGAATAAATGACACTTAGTCATGATAAACTATTTGGTTAACAGGAAATGAGTATATATATTAAGTAGATCTATACAAAAATAAGATATATTTAATTTTCTAATATTTCAATAAATATTTTTGTGCCTATGTTTTTAGAGTATGTTTTTTGTTTTATTGTAGTTTTCTTGTAATGTTGCATCATTTTACTATCAGCATAAATTGTATTGGCAAACATTCTCCCCTATCCTGCTTTTTCCAAGGATTTTGAGTAGGGTTAGAATTATTTTATTCTCAAATATTTGGTAGAATTTACCAGGAAAGCCATCTGGACCTAGATTACCTCTGTGGAGAACTTTTCAATTAAGAATTTAATATCTTTGAGGTGCCTGGGTGGCTCAGTCAGTTAAGCGTCCAACTTTGGCTCAGGTCATGATCTCACAGTTCGTGGGTTCGAGCCCTGCGTCGGACTCTGTGCTGACAGCTAGCTCAGAGCCTGGAGCCTGTTTCAGATTCTGTATCTCTCTCCTTCTCTCTCTGACCCTCCCCTGCTCACACTGTCTCTCTCTCTCTCTCTCAGAAATAAATAAAACATTTTTAAAAAAGAATATCTTTAATAAGTATAGGCCCATTCGGCTTTCTTTCTCAAAATAATTTTTTAATGTCTATTTTTGATAGAGAGAGAGAGGTTGAGAGAGAGAGAAAGAGAGGAGAGCGTACAGGAGAACACAGGCCCCATGTTCTGAGCTGTCAGCACAGAACCCGATGTGGGGCTCGAATTCAGGAACCATGAGATCATGACCTGAGCAGAAGTCAGATGCTTAACTGACTGAGCCGCCCAGCTGTCCCCAGATCTCTATTTATCTTCTGCCAAATTTGGTATTTTGTATCTTTAATACCTTTAAACTGTCAAGCTTTTTAGTCGATAGCTCCTCTGTTTGATAACCTATAGCAACACTTCTCTTGCTCACTAGTATAGGAAGGAGGGAAAAGAGAAGGCTAAATCTACTACCTTGGGCCAACAAATGGGTGTAAAAGAGTAGCTGATAAGTGTGTGTGGATGTAGAAAATTTGATTCAGAATATAATTCTGAATTGACAGCCTGCTGCAGTTGTAGCTCCCTAAAAAGCAGATACTGATCTAGAAGTTAGCATGAGGAACAGGGATTGGGCAAAGAATTCAGTTGACCTGTGATTCAGTACCAATCAAATTCTCAGGTGAGGCCCTGGGGAGTTCTGGAACTAAGATGGATGTTAAAAGCTCTCCTAACTTGCAGACTGAGGACTGAGTATTAATAGCGCTCCACTGATCAGCCATTAGAGGTGGGCTGCCTCTGGAAGGAGGTGTGACCTTGGGTGAGGCAATCCTCTTCTTTCAGGGCAGCTAAAGACTCAATTCTCCCATTCTCAGCAGCTATGGGAATTAGTCCTTCAGTCACTGAAGCCAAGTATAGGCAATGTATCCCAGTGTCCACCCCACAGCTGCCTTCTAAAATTGATACTTTTGACAGTTCAGGTCATCCTAAAAATTTTATCCCGTGATGCTCCCTACCCATTTTTGTATGTCTGCTTATGAACATGCTCACGTGTGAAAACAATTCATTGACAAACTCAGCTGAAGTTGTAGAGAAAATGCACAGCTAAAAGGTACTAATGTCATGCAAACCAGGCAGTCCATTCCCCAGATAAAAGTATAATTGTAAGGAATTGGCCTGCCATTAATTTTTAATATGCTATCTAATTTAGGCAGTATATCAAGAATCCTTGTTGAGTCACAAAGTAAACTGAAACTTGTTAGAGGTTGCTAAATATTATACTGTTGAGGCTAATAAAGTGATTTGGTATAAATCCCTGAAGAACAGTTCTAATAAATGATGTATTATTTATTCTATTAGCATTATTTGCTCTCCAACTCCCCAGTGCTAATAATTCCAGCAGGCTTCCTTTTCTTCTACAAACAACAGATCTCAAACAATAAGGAAGAGAGACTCTGTGGCCCAAATCAGAATCAAAAGGCATAGATCCAGTAAAGACTCATTCTGATGAATTTCTCATTTTTTTCCACTCTTAAATTGAGAAGGAAGGTTAAAAAAATGGCTTATTCCCAGCTATCACAATAATTACTATGCTCCACCAAGTGTCATCAAAACATTTAAATAAATAATGCCATTTCAGCATAAAGTTCTCATTTGTTTCCATTTTCGAATGTGTTAGGAATGTGTCTCTTCATAGGAAAGGAGAGGGACAATTAATATATACTGCACTATAATTCCATGGCCATGCCTTTCACATACATGACCTCTCATTGACTTTGTTTTCTATTCTAATTCCAGAGGCTATGGGAAGGGAAAAGTAATAATGTGGCTGGTTCTTGTGGATGACATTAACACCTTCACATTTTGGGACTAAGGTAAAGGTACTTTGCCACAGACCAGTTTAATGTTATCTAATTTCACCGCCACATTCATGGTCTCAGCTGAATACAAAGACAAGGCATGCTTTGCAAGACTTCTTTAAAGATAACTATGTATATTAGATAATACATCTGAACAGTCGCACAGGCTCTTTACCAGTAGGAAAATAGGTGCTCTCTAACAGAAAGACTGGAAGTCACGGGCTTTTGGATCTGTTAAGGGGCAATGGAGAATGGGGGTGGAATTATGCTCTAAGATGATTCCTTCTTTGGGCACAGTGTTCATTAATATTACACTCTCTATTCTATCCTTGCTCCTCTCTGGGGAGGCGGAAAGACATTCACAGTTGCTAAATTTGTGAAGAATAAATTGGGCATTGTCGGCTGAGTTCTGCTCTTCCTTCTCTTGGGAGCTGACGGCAAGCTTCCTTGGTCACTCCAGCAGCCTGTGGAAGGAGGCCCACCAGCTCAGTGCTATCTGCAACCATGTAAATAGCTCTAACTCTGAAACACAGCAGGAGGAAGCTGACCTGCTTGTATATATAAATCATATACTCCGACCTGGCACTTAACAAGAATAAGCTGATATTTTAAAACTCCATCTGTATTCCTTTGTTTTATCTCTGAGTTAGTTCAGAACCTGATTGTGGAAGAGGAGTGTCTTGCTCCATCTCGCACAAACATTCCCAACCTTTCCTGCTTGGGCCAGGAACCCTGAGAAATGAAACAGTAGAGTGAAATGGAAGACCAAACGTACATATGGAAAGGTTTTGGGGAAGGGCCAAGACATGACCTCAGGCTCAGGCTTTACTGTTTAAGTGGGGTGTCTTGAACTTACATTTTTCTCTTCTCTTTTTTGAGATGTGCATGAGGTTAGATCATAATTGCTAGGACATGAGGAAGAGATGTTAAACTGTGAGGAACATTGTGCTTTGACTTTAGTGAATGAACATAGGCTAGAGCAGCTTTCTACACAGGCAAACAAATGGTATTTTTAGACACCGAGGGTTAAGTAAAGAGTACTGGCCTTGGTAGAGATTTGGCTAGTCAAATTCCTGGCCACACTGGTGCCTAACAACAGACACCCACTGGGAGGCCCTCAGAAGGTTGCAAGTGCAAGTAGTTGTGGCTGAGGCAACATTCCATTGCCAAAGATATTGGCACAATGATATTTAATGCTTTACGGTGAACATGAGCAGATTCTTCTAGCATTATAGAGAGCACACATGAGGTTCTGGCTTTAAGTTTTTCATGCCATGCCTGAACAGGCTTCCAAAATTACCCTCTTTTGGGTGTTTTGAACTGTGTTTGGAGTTCAGGAAGGGAAACATACTGAATTTGGCCTTGGATTTATGAGGTTTGCCCACAAACTCATTTTGGTTCTAGACTCAATCATAATATAATATAACTAATCCTAATATAATCAAATATAATCATAATATAATTGTCATAAATGACAAACATTCTCAGGGTAACAATTCTGGGGGCACAAATGTAACTTTTGTTAGGAGGGCATGGCAGCAATAACAGTGCTTCAAGAACTAATCCTGCTGCAGAAGAAAGACGCTGTGGCACTAGATGGAGTCTACACTCAGTACCAAAAGCAGCAGAAATCAAGAGGTTTTGAATACACTACTAAGTGGTTACAAAGGCATCTTAACTAAGTTCTAGTATATGGGATTGTCATTGACGTGAATTTCTCAACATTGTGTACAGACAATAATGACTCTTTTGTCACTCTCTCAGAGAGAAAGCAGTATGCACAGGGGAAGTGCCCTACCCAGAGATTTGCAAACAGGTAATACTTCATTCCCTTCTTGCTGGAAGATTTATGGAGTTGCTGTTTCTAGGCAGTGGAGTACAGGCAACTGGAATGGACTGACGAGAGTCTTTCTATCCTAATCTCACAGAGAACTGAATCTCTCCAATGGTTTTTGGTTAACACTGGATCCTGGAAAAAAATTTTGTGTGGGATGATAACTCTAGGGACTACAGAAGAGTTTGTTTGCTAAATCTGGTGGGTGTGGAGGCAATGGTATAATAATATTGTTTCCTATTAATACTTTGGATTCTTTAAAGTGAGGTACATTAGAGACTTGACATTATAAATACTGATGCCCTAAATGAAAGAACTATACTGTCCCTATTCCTCTGAGATCTCAGAAGGCAGCAACTGAAGGAAGACCAACTCTACCAGGCATGCAGAATCGCTCTGCTGAGACTGAGCAGAATAGAAAATTTGGGAGGATAGCTTGGGTGTTAATTACAACTTAGAAACTTCAAACTTCAAACACTTAATCCCACAGGGAAAATAATTTCATATCAGACTCTAATTCATTTGGATGTTACTATATTTTGACTTTAACTTGAAAAGAGATTTAATCTTTGGTGTTTTTTTTTTGTTTTGTTTTGTTTTTTGAGATTTAATCTTTGAACTTCAGTTTTGCCCTGGGACTTTTATAATAGTGGCGGGTCTTTATATTCAGATTTGGGGTATTTCTATGGTGTTGTCATCTCCCTACTAGAGAAATTTTATACTTTCTATTTTCTTGTTGTCATTAAATCTCGTTGAAGAACTCTGGCATGCTATGGGAAAATGCAACTGGACATCATCTGGAAATGAAAACAGGATAAGGAATGCCTCTTCAGCTTTGGATTGAGACTGGCCTTAAAGTTGATTTACTTAATTAAATGTACATATCCATTCCAGGGCATTCTAGAGGTATTTTACAATTCTCTAGGGGTCCCAGGGGAATCCAAAAGGATAAGCAAAAAGAATTTGGAGAACAAAATCATGATGATAAGGGAGAACTGTCTGATAATGGGTGCATCCTCTCCTCTGATGGCTAAGCATGACATTACCATTTGAATATAATGGTGTAAAAGAAAAGTAATCTGTGAAATTTGGGGGTAAATGCTTACTTCCTATTCCTGATGTTTCCTTCCATACAGGTACAGAACTACCCAATAGCCTCTTTGTGAACTTTCATTCACTCCATTCCAAGGAAAACTGAGTAAACGAACTGACTGGCAAATTAGAGAAGACTAAGCTTACGTGTGCTTACCTCCTCTCTGAGATTCTAACTGTGAGAATGAACTACTTTCAGGGAAAGAGCTTTCTCTTTAGTTTCTCTAGACGAGTTAATAGTTGGGCTTTATCCCTGTTGGGGTGGGGAGGAGTAGAAGAAAGGACAAAAAGTAAGGGGAGGCTAAAGAGGTAGGGGTGGAGGATATGCCCCAATCCTTTGTAGGCAAATCTGCCTAATTCTAGGATTTGGCATTGGCAAGCATATGAATTCCAATTTGACACTTAATATAACTATTGTTGATTCTCATCCCCTATCTATCACTTGTTGATCTATTTCCCAAATTTCTCACAACTGGGTTCAGGGAAAGGGATGCGATATACTTTAACCCTCTTGAAGACTCCCAGTAGGATCAGGGCTGACTTCTATATTTGCGAGTCATGTGATCTTACCATGTCTCTAAAACCTTGTAATGCTTGTAAAACTAAAAATGCATAACCTACTTTACTGCATGGAAAGTGAATATTAGACAAAATTTAGGGGATTACTAAATAGGCATAATTTCAGATTTGTGGACAAATGGACTTGCTAACACATCACCACAAAAAAAGAAAGATTCATCCAGTCTCCAGCAGAGTTGGTCATTTGTAGGCCCTCTCATATAGGATGAAATCACCTCAGAATCATCTCTGTGGGCAGGCTAATAGACCAGAGTGAAGATCAAGGGAACAGCCAAGCCTGTTCATTTCCTTCCTGCAAACCCACCAGCCAAGGAAAAGCCTTGTTGCTCTAGGGAAGAATGAGTGAGGATCACATGGAGCATAGGTGGCCAGGAAGGTTATTCTAATGGAAATTCTTTCACATGGAAACAGAAGTGGAGATTAAATATTACCATCAATGATATATAGATACTGAATATGTATATTAAATGAAGGAAAATGCTTTTTTAAGATGATTCAATGCAAATATTTGAAACCTTAGTACTAGAGGATTCAGGCTTATCATCCTGTGAAAATTTCTTGGCTGTGTTACATGAATAGATTAGAACTTTTCAATCACACTAAATAAAAGGAAATATAATATCAGTGTGAATTTCCTTTGATTCCTGTATTTTTTTGGGATAGGAATAGAAAGACTGATATATTACTTCATGTCTAATCTAATTACGAGAGAGGATATTTAAAATTAATGAGTTAATGTTTAACCCAATTGTTGACATAGTAAATGAGTTTTGGGGTTTGTTGCTGTTGTTGTTGTTGTTTTTGATAGAGAATGTCCTCCCCATCCCTGCAAGCAAATGCAATTCTAGGCAAAACAGATTCATCTGTTTACTGCAATTTGTATTTTTAAATGAATCATTTGTAGAAGAATATAGAGCAGAATAGAACTGAACTAAAGTTGGATTGTTTTAGATTGGATTCCAGGAAGACTGTACCATATGATGGTCCACCTGAATAGATAAGGAAAATGGGGCCACAGGATTATGTAATTTGCCTAAGGTCAATTCCCTTAGTAGAGGAAGCTTCAGAGAAGGTATCCAGATTTACCAACACAGCAACACACTCTTCCTTCTGTGCAGCCTCTGAGAATTTGCTCTGTTCTGAAGCAATGTTCTCATTTGTTTGTTACTAGTTTTATTTTAATGCATAGACTCTTCACCTTTACTTAGTTCTATGAAATCCTCAATGGAGGATTTCACTCATATATGGAATTTAAGAAACAAAACAAACAATCAAAGGGGATAAAGAGAGAGACAACTGAAGAAACAGATTCTTAACCATAGAGAACAAACTGATGGTTATCAGAGGGGAGGTGAGTAGGGAGTTGGGTGAAATAGGTGATAGGGATTAAGGAGTACACTTGTCCTGATGAGCACCGGGTTTTGTATGTAAGTTTTTTAAAAAATATTTTAAACATTTTTTTCATTTTTAAGAGACAGAGATAGAACATGAGTGGGGGAGGAGCAGAGAGAGAGGGAGACACAGAAGTTGAAGCAGCTCCAGGCTCTGAGCTGTCAGCACAGAGCCCAAAAGGGGCTCAAACCCATGAACTATTAGATCATGACCTGAGCCAAAGTTGGATGCTTAACCAACTGAGCCACACAGGTGCCCCCAAAATCACTAAACTGTACCCCTGAAACTGATATTATATTGTATATTAACTGGAATTTAAATAAAAACTTTAAAAAAAAAGAAATCAGTTGAAGGAAGGAGAAAGACTTAAGAGCCCTTTTTACTGAAAAATATATTTTAAATTTTTTCTCACCTCATTTAGAAAATTCCTTTAGAAATCTGCCTAACCAGGTTCAGCCACTCTCATTTACTGATAGAAATCACCTCAGTATGAGAAAAGAAGATACTGCTCCAAAGATAGGAGACCCTAAAATTATCATTCAGTAGTTCAAATGCATTTTTTAAAACTTTACATAAAAGTTTAAACATGTCGGATGAATGGATCAGGAAGATGTGGTTTATCTATATACATGGCAATGAGAAAGAATGAAATCTGACCATGTGTAGCAACATGGATGGACCTTGAGGGTGTTATGCTGAGCGAGATAAGTCAGGCAGAGAAGGACAAATATCATATGTTTGCACGTATAGGAGGATTAGGAGGAATTTAACTGAGGAACAAGGGGGAGAAGAAGTAGGGAAATGGTGGGGGAAAGGGAGAGAGGCAAACCATGAGAGACTCTTGAATACTGACAAAAACTGAGGACTGATGGATGTAGGGGGGAGGGGGAATGGGCATGGAGGAGGACGCTTGTGGGGATGAGCACTGGGTGTTATGTGGAAACTAATTTAATAATAAACTACTTGTAAAAAAAATAAATGTAAATATAATAAAAAAAAGTTTAAACATGTCCCAAAGAAGAATAATATAGAATAATATAAAGAACTCCTGTGTGCCCATCACTGTTTCCATCATTACCAACGCATGGCCAATCTTATTTCATCTATGTCCCTTACTGGGGTTACTTTGAAGCAAAGCTTAGCTATAAAAGCATTTTCAGTATGTATCTCTAAAGGATAAGGACTCTTCCCTTTTTTTTTTTAACACAATCACAATCACACAATCACACTTAGAATGTTAACAAAAACTGCTTAACTATCAAATTACTTGATTGTCTCATACATTACTTTGTTTGTTTAGTTTAATCAAGATCAGAATAAGATCTATTGCAACTAGTCACCTCTCTTCCAAACTACTGAGTTTCCTCCTTCTCCTGAAATAACTTTTCTTTAAAAGATTGAGTCATTTGTCCTGAAACATTTCTTATATCCCAGAACTTGCTGATTGCCTCTCACGCTTAATATGTTGCTCTGTCATCTCTATTTTCTGTAACATGGCAGTTAGACTTCCAAGATCAAATTCAAGGCTGAGTTTTGGCAAGAATGCGTCATAGGTCACAGTGTAAAGTTTCATAGAAGGCAGATAAAATTTCACATCTCATTTAGAGACAGTAGAGTTACTAACGGTCATAGCCTAGATCTATTCTATTCTAATTCTATAATTTTCCTTAATTAATTCAAATACTTAAATACAAAAATTTCTCAAGATTTGCTTACCCTGAGATGCAGATTATACAGGAAAAGCAGAACGACTGTTGGATTCATCCCTGTTATGTTACAGTTATCTGTAGTTGCCTAACAAAAGAGTCCAAGCTTAGTGCCTTAAAATAACAGACATACAGATGGCCAACAGACACTGAAAAGATGGTCCTCATCATCAATCATCAGGAAAATGCAAATCAAAACCATAATGAGATATCACCTCATACCAGTCAAACTGGCTAATACCAAAAGACAAGCTATAAGAAGTGTTGAGGATGTGGAGAAAAGGGAAACCTCATGCACTGGTGGTAGGAATGTAAATTGGCACAACTATTGTGGAAAATAGTATGGGGTTTTCTAAAAAAGGAAGAATTGAAGGGGAACCTAGGTGGCTCAGTTGGTTGAGGGATTGACTTCAGCTCAGGTCATGATCTCATGGTTCATGGGTTTGAGCCCCATGTCTGGCTTTGCACTGACAGTGTAGAATCTGTTTTAGGTTCCCTTTCTCCCTCTCTCTTCACCACTCCCCAGCTTGTGCTCTCCCTCTCTCAAAAATAAATAAATGTTAAACATTTTTAAAAATTAAAAGAATTGAAAAATGGAAATAACATACTAGTATAGTAATGCCACTACTGGGTATTTACACAAAGAAAATGAAAACACTAACTTCAAAAGAGAGTTGCATCGCTATGCTTATTCCAGCATTGTTTACAATAGCTAAGATATGGAAGCCACCCAACCAGTCATCAATAGATGAATGGATCAAAAAGATGTGGTGTGTGTGTGTGTGTGTGTGTGTATACATATATATGTGTGTATATATAATATATATGTTATATATTATATTAAACATTATATATAATATATATAATGAAATATTACTGACCCATAAAAAGGAATGAGATCTTGCCATTTGTGACAACATGGGTGGATCTAGATGGTATTATGCTAAGCAAAATAAATCAGAGAAAGACAAACACCATGATTTCACTTATATGTGGAGTTAAAAACAAACAAGCCTAAGGGGTAGGTTTGGAAGAATGGGGAAATAGGCAAAAGGGATTAAGAGGTACAAAGTTCCAGTTACAAACTACATAAGTCAAGGGGATAAAAAATAGAGCATAAGGAATATAGTCAATAGTACTTTAACAACAGTGTTTGGTGACAGATGGCAACAACACTTATTGTGGTGAGCATTACCTTAAGTTCAGAATTATCAAGTCACTGTGTAGTACACCCGAAACTAATATAACATTGTATGCCAACTATATTTCAATAAAAAATAAATAATATTATTATCTGTCACAGTTCTAGGAGTTGGCTATACTCAGCTCATTGAATCACATTTGGAATTTCTCATGTGATTGTAATCACACAGTGATCGGGGCTGTGTGATTCTCACAGCCCATGCATGGTGGCTAATGATGCACTGGGACCTCAGATAGGCCTGCCTGCTGGAAACACCTATGCATGTCCACTTCATTTGGTCTGGGCTTCTCTAACATGGTGGTTGCTTTCTAATAATAGCTGTATCATTTTTTATGATCTATCCTTAGAAATCACAGACCATAGACACATACCCATCAAATTGGGCAGAGGGAACATGGATCTCACATCTCAACAGAAGGAATGTCTGTCATATAGTAAGAAGATCACATGGAATGATAGCTTTTGTTGACGTCCTTTTGGAAAAAATAATTTGCTACACTGTATCAGTTTTTGTGGTAATTAGCTGTTCTAGTGTTCACCAAAGTTGATCAAATCACTTGTTATTATCATTACAAACTTATGGAAGTAAATACATTTGATGCATTCTAATCCATTTCAGTTTTATTTTTATTTATGTGTATATTCATTGATCTTTGGCAAGTGAGAGCCTCTTTAAATGGACACATCACTTCTTTCAATACAATAACACTAGCTTTTGAAAATCACTTTGTTTTCAGATATGACGTGACATTTCAAGCTTATCTTGAACGGTTCTTATCCTGGAACAGGAATAAGCTATTTCCCCAAAAATTTCAGTTTTGTTGTTTGGTTTGTTTGATTTTAGGTAGAATACAATTTCCTTCTGGTATCTCAAATTCAAATTGGAAACTACAGTTTTTACTAATCTTGTTGATCTTCTATTTCTAGCTCATTATTCTCATATCAAAAATCCTCATTCCCAATAATATAAATATAATTACGTATGTTTTATTTTACAAATACACCAATCTCAAAATAAACACCAACAAAATTACTAAAACTCATTTTCATACTCAAATTTCTTTTTCTCAAATTTTTACTTCCTGATTATGTCTCATAAAAGATGTATAATCAACTCCTGTGTTTTTAAGTCACTTAAAATAACTCTTCTTGGTGATTATGTCACCGTCTCCATACAGAGTTAGGTTCATACGCTTTGTCATTTAAGGAATTGCATTTTTAAAGTTTAATTTAACTAGTGGTGTAAAATATTTACACAGTGCTAAAATCAAATCTGACCAACTGACTGAAGGAAGACTAACGTTTATTCCTATCCCCTCTGTTGTCTCCATCTTCCTCCCAATGAGAACTTTTTTTTTCAGTATTGGGTTTATATTTTTAATATGAGGAGATACAATATGTATTTTTTATTTCATCCTCTTTTGTAGATAAGTAGATATGCGTAATACATGCCTTCTCCTTTTTTCCTACTAAAGAATAAATTTGGGGGTCACTGCACAGCAACATACAAAAATACTCCTTTTCTTTTACAACTGCATAAACCTTTGTTTGACTGCACCATTGTTTATTCAACTGAAACCCTACTGAGGCCATCTGGGTTGTTTCCAGTCTTTTGTTATTACAAAAAGGTCTGCTGTGAATAGCCTAACAACCATGTGTTGTTTTGCATTTCTGCCAGTGTTTAAGAACAGATCACTAGAAATAGAAGCTTCCATTCATATGCAATTTTTTTGGATAGTGCCAAGTTTCCTTTTGTAGGTAATGTAATAGTTAACTTTTCCAGCAGCAATACAGGAGACGGCTTATTTTCCATGGCCTTACCAGAAATATCATGTCAAACTTTTCCTTTTTTTTTTTTGGACAATCTGATAGGCTTTATTTTATTTTACTAAAAAAATTTCTTTAACATTTACTTACTTTTGACAGATAGCATGAGTGGGGAAGGAACAGAGAAAGAGGAAGACAAAGAATCCAAATCAGCTTCCAGACTCTGAGCTGTCCACACAGAGCCACACACGCGGGCCTTGAAGCCATGAACCATGAGATCGTGACCCAAGCCGGAGTCAGATGCTTAACCAACTGAGCCACCTACGTGTCCCAGGTATTTAAAAAAGATTTTAAACTGTTTGTGTTTCAAAGAGGCACATTTAAATATCGGAGAAGTTCCTGTCTTAACTAAAAGGAATTCAATTTAAAAAAAGACAAATAATTGTCTTCTTCTTCCCATGACTATTCAGCAGCAAGCATTGTGTTGTGTTTCATTGCACACTGTCTAATTAAACACATATCCATGGTCTTCTGCAGTTAACAGAACAGGAAAAGAACCTGTTTCTAGGACACATTTGACTGGAATTTATCCTCCTATATACACCTTGTCAGACAACTCCTAGTTTGAGATATTACTTAGTAAAACTAGGTTGACCCTGGGCCAGTGGCTAAATCGGCTGATTGTCAACCAGCCTCAGGGGGTGTGACCTCATCCCCGCCTGGTACACCTCTGAGTCAGTATGCTGGATCCACACGAAGGGACTTAACAACCTGACCAGCCAGCCCATAGCCTTATCCTGACAAGTTAATTTTCTTCCATTTTACTACTTAACCTTCTTATAACCCCAATCTGTGCTGGGTTTGATGATCAGGAGTTTGGTGACCCCATAGGGATACAGCTTCTCTACCTAGTTTGTCTTCCATTTTTAATGAATGAAGAGAGAGGGAAGAACAAGGAGAAGTAAAAGAAAGCAAATATTTTTATCACATGGATTTTTAGTTATTCAGCCAGTCATGCATGTTTGCACAGTGATAGTAGAGACTCCCAATTTGAATGTAGTTTCTATTTATAATTAACCCAGAAGTTGAAAAAGAAAATGTTTTCCCTTCCTATTCTCTACCCTTGCTTTTTGCCTGGTGTTGATTATTCCCCTTTTCTACTCTTCTGTTCTCAATTAAACTCAGGCAAGGATCTCCTTTTTATTTTGTACTTTATTTTATTTTTTAACTATTGGACGGTATACTAGCTGAAGGAGGGCAAGCTGAGTCAGGTCTTTAACTGTTTAAAACAATAGAGGGCATTTGTTCAGGTATGAGCTATTTCAGGTTACTCTTAAAATAGGGACTTCCTTTAAATAGGCTTTCAGGAGATATGCATGTCCATAAGTTAAGAAACTGGAATTGGAGATGGAAAACGCATTAGCAACTTATTCATAATTCTTATTAGATTCTAGGCTTAGAATTTAATGCTATTGTCCTAGGATTACAGTCTCTTTTTATCATATATCATGTGACTTTTTGCTTGAATTATAGCAGCTATAAATGAATCCAAATAGAAAAATGTCAACTAAAGTATCCCAAACATGTATGTGTGTGTATACACACACACACACACACACACACACACACACACACACACACCATTTGTTGGTATGGGAAAGAGTTGGCTAATGTCTTACAAACATACCTTTTTCTGAAACCTTTATTAATTATCAAAAAAAAAAAAAGCAACCACATACTGTATTCTGAAATTCTCAAAATTAATTGAACAAAAATTTAATCTTCCACAGTTTCATTGGCAAATACTGGTCAACTAGTCACTTTCAAGAACTATCATCTACCATGTTATTTTATCAACAGAAAACTGACACATTAATACACATGCCTTTGAGGATGGCATAAAATAGAGAGTTGGATTTTACTGTTAGGTTTTCCAGGATTTGAAAAATGTATGTATAGCCCGACTAAGGAGAAACAGCTTTATTTAGCCAGAAAGAAGTCATGGAGAGCAGTATCAGTCAGGTGTCGGTTATATGCCCTACAGTTTCTTGCTGACTAGAGTCATAAAGAGAATTTTATCTGCTCAAATCTCTCTCCTCACAAGCTCAACTGAGAGACACAGTGTCGATTAAGAACTCATTTAGTTTGTAAGTTATTTCCCACATATCTAAAAATGCTTGTGGATTATAACTCACTTCAAAACAAACTACTTCTTTTTTACACCCTTTTACCCTCTCCTCCACCCTGGCAAACTTACATATAGACACAAAGTATCACTGAGTCTAGCAAGAAGCAATGCCCTTGAAATAAATTGCAAGTTATGGGCTTTATGCTGTAAAAGTAAAGGAAACAAAAAGAAAAAAAGTTACTTTGGTCACTGAGGAAATAGACAGTTTTCACAAAGATAAGAAACCATAAAGAATGGGAATACTCAAGCTTTTGAACCAGGGCTATCTCTGTCCATCATATTAAGAATTTGTCTAACACACACTTAAGCAGATGCTAAAGTCTGTCTACCTACTCTAGGTTATGACAAGCTAAGGGACTGGAGCAGCAGCACTTGCGAAATGACCTTCCTAAAATGGTGACAATCTCAACATTGTCACCATGGGAGTAGCTGAAAACGTGTAAATAATTTATCTCAGGAAATCTATATCTCAAAATCTTTGCATTTCTCCTGTCTACCTTCTGTACCTTGCAATTAACAGACACTTAGAATGAATTTGGGTACTTGATTTTTTTTATTTTTAAAGGGAAGAGTGAACTCTTGTTATAACTCAAGCAGAAATGAAACACTTGTAGACAAAAAGTGTATTTAGATGAAATATATTCAATATTATAATACTGAATCAAGAATAATAATATTCTTCACGTCAATGGATGTATAAAATGATACAGAAGATGTATCAAGAAGAGATCAGGTATTTGGAGTGGGACTTTCATGGAGAGCTCTTGGTTGATGGCATAATAATGAAAGTAATTTACTGAAAGCACTTTAATTCAAATATATACATCCAAATGTACAGATTCCTCTAATAAATATTCAGATTTAATTTAATGTTATTTCAATGCTTTGTAAATGCAGTTAATGAAGTTCCTAACTATGAATCCATTTCATCTATATGTGAATAATAATAACTCATATTTTTGAGGATTCCTATGTGTTCTCCAAAGCACTCATTTCTTCACATGCATTATCTCAATTTTATTCACCTGTCTTTTATTCTTTTCCCCCTCTCTTCCTAAAAGCATAATATAGGTTCACTCTCCAGGAAAAAGATTACTCTCTATACAGGACAGAGCAAATTTGGCAGATTTGTAGCTCATAAAAAGATTAAATCACTTAAATTCAAAGGTTATTTAAAGCCTAGCATGATTCAGGGTATTGCAATAAAAGAAGCTAGCCGATGGATAAAAGAGGTAGTGATGTCTAAGCATAAGGAATAACCCAAAAAGTCATAGTAACTTTTCTATAGTCCAACTAATCTTATTACTTTATATATATGTAAATATATATAAATATATATATATATATATATATATCCATCCTAAATTTTCTACTTAAAGCATAATCTGTTTTTATACTGTTGATCTTTTGCTTTGTATGAAAGAGTAATATCGTTCTTGCAAATTGTGAGAATTTGTTACACTAGGTATCTAAAGATTTTTACATGCAAATTTGTGTTAAATGACATCTATACTTTTGTTCTAGGTAACATTCCATTCAATCCTCTTCAAGCATTACTTTTGCCCAAATGTTTACTTTTCTTTATGACAAATTTCTTCAGTTTATCTACCTATGCTTCCTTCTTTCTTTGAGAGAGAGAGAGAGAGAGAGAGAGAACACACAAGTTGGGTAGAGAAGTAGAGGGAGCTAGAGACAGTCTCAAGCAGGCTCATTGCTCAGCATGAAGCTTGATGCAGGGCATGATCCTAGGACCTTGGGGTTATGATGTGAATGGAAACCAAGAGTTCAACACTCAATCGATTGAGACACTAGGTGCTCCTGCCTACCTATGTTTCTTGATTATCCAGCAGATTCTAACAGGTGGCTCTCACCATAAAGTATAAGTAAATTAGTAATTTATACTAACTGCTTTTTTGTTTAAAAAAATACTAATAAAACTGATCCAACATGTTAAAATTGGCTCATTATTATGTTTTGTATACCTATTGGGTTAGAAGTTTTTGTTATGAAAATATCTACCCTTAAAATTGCTTGGATCATCCAGTCTTTACAATCTCATCTTAATATGTGTGAAGGAGAAAACAAGTCTTTTTTCACCTCATAGGCTGTGCCTCTTATAAAACCCTGAGGATAAAATTCAATGGAGCATCTGGTATAGATGAGAGTTTCTGTAAAGTAATGGATGCTTTTGTTCCTCTTTTGTTATAAAAAGGTCATGTTTATTTGCAGAGGGAATTATTTTATATTCATTATACCATTAAGCATGTTTGAAAGATAAGAGGCTATTAGTGTCCCTAAATGCTTCAAATATTCAATGGGATAACCATCCTGCTCAGTACCTTTTCCATTAGGCATGATACAAGCAGTTACATACAGTATTTCACCCTAAAATGGGCAGTCTACATCCTGAGAACATTATGTGACAAGACGGGCAAAGCATAATTTATGCTGCTCAAGAACGTTTTTATTTGGTTTGATTAAGTTGGACTCTCATTTGTACAATTTAATCAAATATTTTAAAGAAGGATTCATTTTCTCAAGTCAGCAGTTATGTCACTAAGCTGGCCCCTGAATGCTTGGTTTGTTGACTTTCCAATAATGATCCAGCTAGCCAATCTGGACCCTTCTTTGCCTGTCAATTTAGTGTATCTTTATCTCTTTCAGGGGGAGACTATATGTTAACAGCAAATATTCTTGAACAGCAAATTTTCACTTTTAATGTATTTGCTAAATAGGCTCTATGCTATTTCTTCCAGTCAGAAAGGTTTTTTATTGTAATATATTTTCTTCTGTCTTTTCAGATAAAGATTTAAACAAAAATAAAGAAAACCATTTTAAAACTCCAACAATCCCAAAAAACATTCTTCCTCTAAATATCTTATCTACTCAGGGTATGAGGGGCAAACTTATCTCGGTCTAACTCCAAATTAAATTCTTAACTTTTTAAAATGTACTCTAATGTAGTGGTGTACTTATCAATCCATCACTTGGTGCATCTGCTTAGATATGGGCAGGTGGCCTCCTCAGAAAGACCATTAGATAATGGTAATGATTGCAATTAGATGCTAATGATTGTGGTCATTTACAACATGCAGAGTCATTCATATAAATGGTTTTTTATAAGTATGGCATGGGGTTGGTAGGGAATCAAAAGATACTTCTTTCTTAGTTTACTTCTTTTTAGGTTGCAGTTGCTCTAAGTAGTTGAGATGAGTTAGTCCTGGGTTTGGAGAAGTTTCTGGCATCTTCCTATTCAATGAGGCAAATGATGTAATTCTTTTCAGGGTGGCAGGGGACTTGTACCAAATTCAGTATATATGTCCACCTCTCATCCAAGGCTGTACCACATGCCTCGCTTCCTGGTTGGCTGAGGGGCCCCAGTGACTGCTCAAGCTGTTCTCCTGGTCAGAAAGCCCTTGCTCAAGCTGTTCTCCTGGTCAGAAAGCCCTGGCAATCACAAACACTTCATCTCTTGGCAACACTACAGCCTCAACCTCTTCAGGGGTGAGGTCTGATCATCTCTACCACACAGTCTCTGGTTTCTACAACAGCTTCCCTGAGAGTCTATATAAAACAAATTATATGTGCAGACAGGTTAACATCATGTGGGTCAGACTCTGGCCAATCAGAGACAAGAGACAGGAAGAAGGAGGAGCCAGCAAGTAAATTTCACTCTTTTTTCTTGCAAGACTTCACCTGTGACCCAGGAACTAATTGTGTTTTCTTGAAAAGCCGTGGCCAGTCTGGCATTGCCCTGCTGTGTCTTTGTGTTCTTCTCTTTCTTTATCATCTCCCTTTTCCCCTCTTTCTGCTTCCCTGCAATGGCATCCTCAATAAAATCTTAGCATAGAATAAACTATTTCTAAGAAAGTCAGGTAGGAACAGAACTCTTAAGTAACTGTTCACATGTATTTCCATTTGCTTATCCTAGAAACTGTGACATTTACCTTTTCCTAAAATGACCAACCCCAATCTCTAGCTCTTCTCATCAGAGATAAAACTGACTAACTGGCATTCCAATAATTGGCTATTATCTAGTTGCCACACTTTCAGAATGAACGCCAGAGAAATAGCGCTTAACCAGAGGGTTGTTTTTAATATATCACATATTTATTAATTTATAGCATGGCTAGGTTACCCAGATTATATTTTATTTTGAAAAGTACAATATAAATTTTAAAATGAGCTATAATACTCTCATGTGAAATCTAAAAGATACAGAGCATTCTGACTCATGAGTCGTGAATTCACAGGGCATTTGCCTCATGTGAATCAATCCCCTAACATGTACTTTAGAAATATGTCAGTGTTTCTTCTTTAAATAAACTATGTGTTTTGCAAAGGATTTTCACTTACAAGATCTACATAATTAACATGAGACATAGATAAGATACATATTAATGTTGTTACTCCTAACAGTTTACTTAAGGTTAAGCTGCAGCTCAGAGTGGTTTACTGAGTTTCCAGAGTTGGCAAGTAGCAAAAATAAGATACAAAATTAGTTTTATTTTGGACCCTTTGCTCTTTATATGCTGTCATGCTGCCTTAACTCACTAAATAGGGAGAAGGAGTATACCATTCTAAAGAGTAATTTGGACATAACAAGATGCCTGAATAGAAATATATTGTATACCTGCAAAAAAATGAGATTTTCTCACGAACGCAACAGATAACATTATTTTAGACTCACACAAGTGTATGCAAATTTAATTTCTGTGTTTTCCCCCTAACATATGAGAGAACTTAACTATTTAAAGAAAGTCTGCAGTGAATTCCTGGGTAATGTCTCCTTTGGTGATATCATCTAGCTGACAACACTGTGTAAATGTAAAATGGTTTGCTTCAGAGAGAAGTCCTTAAGGGTTCCCTACATTTCAGCTGAATTCAATCCTTGGGCAGATACTGAACCAGTGACTTCTAAGATTATATTTGGGAGAAAATACGTATTAAGTAAACATTTATTTACATTTGAAAAATGACAAGAAATTGGAACAAACAGGCACTTTTCTGAACACAAAAGTTCATGCTGGGAATCCTCAACCAATAAATTTACTTAACTTTTTTATCATCTAAGAAGGAATTACACAGAGAAATTTATGAGCTTTCAGATTCCTATAAAACCCTTCCAGGTGGTCAAATATGAATCAGTAAGGAAGAGGCAAGAAGCCATGAAAGCATGTGCATGTCAGTTTGGGCAAAATTAAAACACTATGTTCTTGGAAAATTGACCAAAAGGATTAGAAGGATTGGTTTTGTACTATCCGTTATGTTTCATACTGAACCTTCATTGTAAACTATTCTCAGAAGATCTAAGACCACTGTGCTGTTGAGGTATAAACAAATAAATACTAGGTTTTATCCAGAAGGAAACAAAGATACAAGAAATCCCAGATCCTTAGAGAAACCCCCCGTCCCCACCGAGACATCTATGTTGACTTCTTCCTGAAATTTTGCTCCCCTTTCCTAGGAAAGTACACAATCTAGTTTATATATTCAGAAAATCACTTTTAGCAGAGGAATAGATTAATTTTCAATACAGAGAATGAAATCGGAGAGATATATTTACCAACTCACAAAGTGTATTACTTTGCAGAAGATAGACTTTTTGACCAAGTCCTAGATCTTAGAAGTTAAAAGCATCCATTAGAAAAACAGTTTTGCTATCAATGTATGGTGATTCTACTTTAAGGGTTGTAATCATCAAAACTGGGGTAAATCAAAACTTAAAACAGGTGCCATCTATAAAAATTATCACCAGGCTCTGGGGATCATCACAATCTTTCCCTCATAACCTCAAGGATCAGCTATTCTTTCTGACAGTAATAAAATCTCAGGCACCAGAAACTATCCTCCAACAAATGAAACATGGCTTTGGATTCTAGAAAAGTAGAGGCATGTAGATATTATGTGGCTGATTTATTCTAATCCACATTGAGTACTTGTGCCTCAGAGGCTGAGTTATTGTTGAAAATATTCTAATTTCTTAAAATGAGTGGATACATAGTCATAAAAAGATATAAAACATTAAATTTTGTATATTAACTATTCCCAGAAGGAGTAAATAACACATTAGGGAATAAACTTTAGATTTTAAAATATCCAGGGAACCTGGGTGGCTCAGTTAATTTAGCATCTGACTCTTGATTTCTGATCAGGTCATGATCCCAGAATCTTGGGATCGAGTTCCATGCTTGGTATGGAGTCTGCTTAAGATTCTCTCTCTCCTTTTCCTCTGCCCTTCCTCATGTATTCACATGTACATGCTCTCTCTCTTCCCCCCCAAAATGAGTTTAAAAATATCTCAATAATTCTTCATATGCACATGCATTTTAATAAGCACAAATGTAAATATCTATGTTGCTTCTAAAAGTAGACTGAAAAAATTATCAAACAATGGCATAAGCTAAAAGATAGAGGCTAAAAATTTTGATAGATGCTTATAGAATAAGATACTAAGGTTTTCACTTGAACACTCTTCACAAAGAGCCTTCTGCATGCTGTATATGCTTAAGAAGTGAGCATAAACTTAGCTTACAAACAGAGTGCTACTTTCTAACTGCCAAGGTAATAGGCTTCCTATACCCTTATGGCATCAGATCACTTCTGAAGAATTGTTTCCTGTCTGGGATGCTATATTTTATGAAGGACATTTCTTTTCTATAATGAATTCCAAGAAATGCAGTTGTGAGAAAACCGTGAGAGAGCGAGGTTATTTTAAAAAGCAATGCACTTGTTTATTAAGTGTTCCTCAACAGTGACAGGCATTGGGCTAGGCCCTGGCTCCACTGCTTATCACTCTGAAAAGCAGAGAAGGGTTAACTATACCCATTTCTTCCACTATAAAATTAGGACATCAATGGTATGTGTTAAATATGAAGGATCATTAGAAGATTGCATGAAGTAAACCTCCTCTACCATGCAGAACACTGTCTAGCATATATTTAACTCTAAGATTTTCTACAAGGCAACTATACAAGGAAAAGACAACTTGTTAAAGGAAAAAAATGAGACAAAATAGCTATAGACTACTTTTTGTTGGACTGCTATGTAGGACAGCTAGTTAATATTATGAGTGATATAAAGACAGAACAAGGATCACATGATGGCTTTTTGAAACAGGTGTAATACAACATAAAGAAGAATAACATTCTAAAACCTAGGTCTCTCCAGAAATGGGAAGTTAGGACATGCTTATCCAACCAAGGTTGCTACCAGGGCACATCCAAACATGAGTTAGAAGACTGTTGGCCAGAGAGGTTACAGGAGCTACTTCTGCTTAAGAAGTCTGAATTGCCGTATGACTAACGCACATTTGTTTTTCCAAATTCATTACAAATTCTTTTTTTAATGTTTATTTATTTATTTTTGAAAGAGAGAGATAGAGAGAGAAAGCAGGGGAGGGGCAGAGACAGAGAGAGGGAGGCAGAGAATCCCAAGCAGGCTCTGCGCTGTCAGTACAGAACCCGATGTGAAGCTTGAACTCACAAACCATGAGATCATGACCTGAGCTGAAATCAAGAGTCAGACATTTAACACACTGAGCCACCTAGGAGCCTCCAAGTTATTTTGAAAGAAAGAAAAATATCTTATTTTTATATATTCTATATAAAAGTAGTATTTTTTTTAAATGTTTTTTATTTATTTGTAGGAGAGAGAGAGAGACAGCGTGAGCAGGGGAGGGTCAGAGAGAGAGGGAGTCACAGACTGAAACAGGCTCCAGGCTCTGAGCTGGCAGTCAGCACAGAGCCCGACGCGGGGCCCGAACCCACGAACCGCGAGATCATGACCTAAGCAAAAGTCGGACGCTTAACCGACTAAGCGACCCAGGCGCCCCTATATAAAAGTAGTATTTAAGAAAATAAACACCTGTTAAAGACTCAATTTGAATGATAAGCAGAGATTACAATGGTTACTTTAGTTAATAGAACAACAGTCTGATGAAAGAGGTCATCACTGTATTTATCTATCCCAAATTAACGTATTTTTCATATGTTAACATTTCTGAAATGGAGATGCCTCTCAATGGTATCATAATTTGTGGGCTTTTTCTTTACCTGTGGTACATAAAATAATGGTATATTTTACAATGACAGTTCTCTTAGATTTGATGAAATACACTATTTTTTGCATCTATTATGTACCAGGTAGTAAATGCTTTACTTGCATTATCTCACCGAATTATCATAATAACCCTTAGGTGGGTATTGTTATCACTACTCTACAGGTCTGGTTTAGAGAGGTAAGAAAAATGCTATGATCAGTCACAGAGCTAGTAAAAATGGAGACAGACTTCAACCGAGATTTGTGTGATTATAAAGTTCATGCTGTTAGCCAGTTCACTAACATGCTCTTCTAAGAAAGGTTTGGATAAAGACTTTTTTTCAAGAAGAAAAACTGTTAAAGTCTCAAAGATGCTTCTATTCATTTACTAATGCTTCTCACGCTCCTTGTATCTCTCTCTGCTGGGTCAGATCCTGCAGCTTCAGAGCGGATGGCCACTGGGAGCAGCTGGGTCATTTAGTGTTGATTCCCAGAGCTAATCCAACATTAAAACACAATTGAATGTGGAGGCGGCTCTAAGAAGCCAGAGCGCTGTTGAAGAAAATTGTCTTCTTTTTTAAAGTGGGATAGGATATTTGTTCAATTCCTTTTGACAATATTTTATTTAGTATAGTCTAAAATTCCTGAAGGTAATCTCTAGGGGAAAAAATACTTCCCAAATATATATACTTTTATATCTTAAGAAAATAACTTTGTTATAGTCTAAAAATTGCCAAATTGACAACATGATTTTTAAGATAGAATTTTTAAATTAACTAGAAAGGTCTTTCAAAAACTATTTATATTAACTTGACAATTTTTGATTATGAAATTTCAATATTTCGAGAAATATATTTAAATAACAACAGAGGCAACAGGATTGGTTATGAAGTTCCTCTTTAAATTCCCTTAATATTTGCCACTGTACAGACTATAATATAATCTTATTTTTATAGCAATTTCAATATCAAACTGAGGCAATAATAAACTAAGTTAGAGTTAGGACCAAAATGAAGAGTTCAGGAAAAAATATTACAGTAAGTGTGGGACTAATAAAAATCTATTTGTGAAGGTACAAAATATCAAATGCTATTTTAACATGCATAATCATTTTATTCTGGGTTGTTCCCAAATTACACTTTAAGACATATTAAAGGGCTTTAATAGCAATTCAATATGAAGTGAACAAAAAAATACAACATAGTCAATTTTAGTGGTCTTATCCTCACTTTAGCTACTCAGGATGAAATGTGTGCTATTAAAATGCTAAACAATCTTGGAAAAAGTACTGAGTATTGAACATGTATTTCTTTACTCCATGATTCCTGCTTAAACTAAGTTTTACTCTTTCAATTTAATTCATGTCAAGTCCTCATTTAGGAGCCTTTTCTTTCATGGATCCTTCCTAATTTCTGGTATCCAGAGTGAAGTCAAGTTTTTTTTTTGTTTTTTTTTGGGGGGGGGGTACCAAATTACTTTATTTGAAGGAATGGTACAAATGAAGTTAAGTAGATGTTTTGGTACAACTTATAGAAAAGGGAAAGGTAACCCCAACATGCATGCACTGCCTCGGTGACCAGAGAAATCACCCACGGGAGGACAGCCTAAGGCTTAGCTCTCGTTATCACTGTTTCCCAAGGTGTGCTTGTCAAAGAGGTACTCTGCCATGCCAGATTCAGGGGCCCCCATCTTGCGCAGGTTGGTGTTACGTGGTCACCCAATTCTTTGATGGATTTCACCTGCTCATTCAGGTAATGTGTCTCGATGAAGTCGCACAAATGGGGGTCGTTTTTGTCAGTGGCCAGCTTGTGCAGTTCCAGTAGTGACTGATTCACACTCTTTTCCAAGTGTAACGCACACTCCATTGCGTTCAGCCTGTTCTCCCAATCATCACGGTCTGGTTTCTTGATATCCTGGAGGAAGATCCGGCCACCTCGTTGGTTCTGCAGTTTCATCAGCTTTTCGGCATGTTCCCTCTCCTCATGAGATTGGTGAAGGAAGTATTTGGCAAAGTTCTTCAAAGCCACATCATCACGGTCAAAATAGTAAAAACGGTCATCCATTTTTAATAAATTAAAAGTGATTACTACAAAAAAAAGAATATGCACTTCTAAAACGAATTTCCTATCTTATAAAACTGTACAAGTTTTATATAAATATTTAGGTATAATATATAATATGTAAGCATACATTATAAAATATACATATGTTTAATACATAAAATATGTTACAAAAAATGCACACACATACACCTATATACATGCACCTTAAAATATTAACATATTACAAGAAACTTTAAAGCCACCTTTTACAAACCATAGCTAATCTGAGAACACTCTCCTGATCCCACTAACTAACATTCACATGCACTGATCCAGGACTTTCTTCCCTTTCTGCATTAGACATACAGTATTTTCTCCCCTATGACCCAGCAATAGCACTGCTAGGAATCTACCCAAGGGATACAGGAGTGCTGATGCCTAGGGGCACATGTACCCCAGTGTTCATAGCAGCACTCTCAACAATAGCCAAATCATGGAAAGAGCCTAAGTGTCCATCAACGGATGAATGGATCAAGAAGATGTGGTTTATCTATACAATGGAATACTACATGGCAATAAGAAAGAATGAAATCTGGCCATGTGTAGCAACGTGGATGGACCTTGAGGGTGTTATGCTGAGCGAAATAAGTCAGGCAGAGAAGGACAAATACCATATATTTGCACGTATAGGAGGATTAGGAGGAACTTATCAGAGGACCATGGGGGAGAAGAAGCGGAAAAATAGTGAGGTAGAAAGAGGAAGCCAAACCATGAGAGACTCTTGAATGCTGAGAACAAACTGATGACTGATGGGTGTGGGGGGGAGAGGGGAGATGGGCATGGAGGGGGGCACTTGTGGGGATGAGCACTGGGTGTTATATGGAAACCAACTTGACAATAAACTATTTGTAAAAAAAAAAAAAAATAAATGTGAGCATGTTCTTTATGATAACTGTACCACATTGAAGAGATCCATTTGAAACGTGCATTCTTCAGGGGCACCTGGGTGGCTCAGTTAAGTAAGCACCCAACTTCATCTCACGTCATGATCTCACAGTTCGTGGGTTCGAGCCCCGCATTGGTCTCTGTGCTGACAGCTAGCTCAGAGCCTGGAGCCCCTTTCAGATTCTGTGTGTCCCTCTCTCTGACCCTCTTCTGTTCACACTGTCTCTCTCTCTCTCACAGAAATAAATAAAACATTTAAGAAAAAAAAGAAACTTGCATTCTTCATTCAAAAGGACATCTTCTATTTTTTTTCCAGAGCAATATATAAGTTTCATTTTTTTAAAAACTTCTCCAAAAGTATTCCATGGTATGAATGTGCCATAATTTATAAAATGTATTTAATAGTTTTATTTTGATAGATATTTAAGTTGTTTCCATTTCCTTTTGGAAATGGAAAATTATATTTCAGATAATACTGGAACACTTTTTTTTTTTTAATACTGGAATATTCTTGGTCATGCAACCATGTATATGTGCAGGAATTTCTCCAGAGTAAGTATTTAGGAGGGTAACTATTAGAAAGTAAGAGTGTTTAAAATTTTCTCCTAGAAAATATTCAATCGCCCTGCAGAGTTACTATATCTTTATATAATCACAGGCCATATAGGGGGTGCCTATTCCCCAACCGTTGTTAACACATGGTACTTAAAGAAATTAAACTTGTTGGTTGCCAGTCTGATGAATAAAAATGGTAGCTCATTCTCTCAGTTGGCATTTCACCAATGGCAAGTACATGGAGTTGATTTTTCCTGAGCCTACTGTTGTCTCCTTCTCATCTGACTTTAGACTGCTTTTATGCTTTTCTTCTTAGATATTTGTTAAAGTCCGTCTACTGTATGCTGTAATTTTTTACAAGCATGTCACTTATTCTCTAACTTTGTAGTGTTTTTGTCTTTGAAATTATTTTGACCAAAACAAATTTATCTATTTTTATGCATTTCCTTGTGCTTTTTTTTTTTAAAGGAGATCTTCCCTGCTCTGAGGTCAGAGGCATTTTCCTGTTTTTCTTACAATATATTTATATACTTTTCATTTTTGTTGTTTTTGTTTTTATACATTGGTCTTTGGTCCACCTGGAACACATTTTTGTGAATCTTCAAAGGTAGAAATCAAAGTGTTATTTTTCCAGATGGATAGAAAATTATCTGAATTCCTTTTTATTAAATAGAGAGTAAGAGAGAAAGAGAGAGAGAGAGAATCCAAAGCAGCTTTCATGATGTCAGCACAGAGCCCAACCCAGGGCTTGATCCCACAAATAGCGAGATCATGACCTAAGTCAAAATCAAGAGTTGGTCACTTCACCAACTGAGCCACCCAGGTGTCCTTATTTACGTTTTCAATTATGTTTTGATATCTGATAGTACATCTGTTAATCTTTATACCTTTTTAACTATTCTTCTGTATTTTCTTTTCCATATGGATTTTAGGAAAAAATTCCATGAAAAATCCTACCAGAAATTTCATGACTATCCTATTAAGAATTATTTTGAAAACTAAAACTTTAGAATATTGATATCACATCCACAAACACGATAGCTTTATTTATTCAGATCTTTTAGGTCTAATTTTGAAGTCTGTATTTTCAGCTTGAAGGCTTTGCATATTGTTCTTACAAGGCTTATTCTTATGACTTTTGATTTATATTCTTATTTGAATGGAAATTTTTAAAAATAAATTGCTGCTTATTTGTAAAAAAGTGATTTGTGGGCACCTGTGTGGCTCAGTGGGTTAAGCCTCTGACTTTAGCTAAGCCCTATATCAGGCTCTGTGCTGACAGCTCAGAGCCTAGAGCCTTTTTCAGATTCTGTGTCTCCCCCTCTCTCTCTCCCTTCCCTGCTCATACTCTGTCTCTGTATCTCTCTCAAAAATAAATAATAACAAAACTTTAAGTGTTTTTTTTTACTTTGATTTTATATAAGGTCACTTTACTGATTTTAATATTTATCACAATTTGTCAGTTAATTATGTTGGATTTTTTAATGTAGAAGACAGTACTGTTCACATAAAAGGAAGCTTTTATATTTTTCTTATCAATATTATTCATTTTTTGTTGTTTATGTTGCAGAGTCTAGGTTCTTGAGCGAAGTATAAGATACATTGCTTTTCTTTTTCCTGATTTGATGAAATCTTTCTAATTTTCAGATGTAGGGTGTGAGTGCATTGATGCTATGCCAAATGCTAAGTTCAAATCCTGACCTCAACTAGTTATTGGCTTGGGCCAGTTTTAATTTCCCTATGCCTCAAGAAAAATACCTACTACATAGGACTGCTGTGAGAATTCAGTGTTTGAACATCTGGATGGTGCTTAGAACAGTGCTTGGCACACAGGACGTGTATGTAAATGTTAGCTATTATTATGCCTATCTTGACATTAAATATGATGCTGATAGAAGAGTTGATGCCCTTAGGTCTAGACATAAGTCTCTGGGATTTGAACCATCTATTAGCAAATATTAGCAGAAAGAATTGCATAGCATTGGTATTAGCACTCAAATTGTACCTTGAATAGACTGCACTGAAACAAATTGGGGTGAAATCTAAAAAAAAGGAGGTGGGAGAAAGGTACTTATTCTGTTTATTGAATTTCAAGTATGTCCCAGGAACTGCACAAGATCAATGCAATTATTCCCCATCAACATTCTTTTCAGAGTTGCCATCTTATTCTCCAAGTAGAGGTTAGGTAACAAACAAGGTCACCCATGAAATTGAGACAATATTCAAATCCTGGTTGCAGTTCTACAGACTGAGTAACCTCCAGGATTTGCAGGTTCTATTAATCTCATACATGACACCAAGAGTCTGTGAATCCTTCTTTTCCTTTCCTGTATTTGAGGGCAGATCAACTGTCGAAAAGTCAGAAGTGCACATCCTGCTAAAACATAAGCACCCTGTGAGCAGAACCTGAGTCTATCTCAAAATGCAGTGCCCAGAATAGTGCAAGATCTAAAGGCATCAAAATTATTTTGTATATTATTTGGTAAGGAAACATACGTGTTTATGTCACTCAAACTAAAGATTCTCACATACTGGACCAGCAAAATAACCATATAGTTTCCTTTCTGAAAGATTATCTCTGTCATTTTCATGTTGATAACAGTTTTACATTTTTAAATTTTCAGTTCTGTGTTGACAGGAAAGCTGTCAAAAACACAGGCAGCACACAAGGAATTTTTCCACACTTAGAACTTGAGACTTACAGTTATACATAGATCTGCCTTAAATTTTAGGTAGTTCACTTCCACTTTTTTTTTCTTTTGGGCACAAAAACTGTAGTTGCATTTTTCTGGAAACAAATGATTTTATAAAAGTTGTTTTTGTTAAAAAATTAGGTAAATACAAAATATTGGGATGATATTTGGTAAAATTCTGGTGGCGAGATACCATTTAATACATAAAGTTTCAGTAACATTAACTGGGCACAACACTATAGAGATTAGCATCTTTAGTTATTCCAACTTGACATGGGAAGAAATTGAAGCACAGACTTGGTAGATAATTTTCCCAAGGTCACTCAACAAGTAAATGGCAGATGCAATTCACACCCCCACGCCCTGACTCCAGTATCCTCATTTCCACCGTTTTGTTACCTTACAAGATAGTTAAAATGTTGTAACTTTGTTTCCTTCCTCAATAATTAGAAAAGTGTATCTCAAATCACTACTGGTGAGGCTACATATGCTTCCACAAGGATGGCTAAAAATTCAGAGAGAAATGCTATTCCACACATTTCCTGTACATCCACAGCAGGCATAGAGGGCTTCTGCCTATACTCCAACTCCCACCTCTAATAATGTTTATTTTTTTAATTTTTAAAAATTTTGCTAATGTTTATTTTTGAGAGAGAGAGGGACGGAGAGAGAGAAAGAAACAGACAGAGTGGAGTGGGGGAGGGACAGAGAGAGAGGGATACACAGTATCCAAAGCAGGCTCCAGGCTCTGAGCTGTCAGCACAGAACCCAACGCCGGGCTCGAACTCTCGAACTGAGAGATCATGACCTGAGCCAAAGTTGGATGCCCAACCAACTGCGTCACCCAGGCGCCCCTCATTTCTTTTTAAAGATGAAGTTACTTATGCATCTTTAATTTTCATGTTTTCAGTGCATGGTCTAGCTACTGTGTTAGTTTGCCCGGCATCACAAAGTTCCTCCAAAATGTGCTGCTGCTTTATTCTGCGTGGAGGAAATGGAGTTCCCTCTTGGAGTGAACAGTCACTTGGCAGCATAAGTTATTTTAATGGACATCTCTTTACACCGAGACTTTGCCATCTGTTTCACTCTCTAATTACAAATTCAGGAAGAACACAATTCACAATCGTGTCTATAAAGAAAAATACAAGGGACTTAAATGCAGGTTTATATCACTGCATCTGTTCAGTGATTTTAAATTCAGAGGAACAAAAGGGCAGGAAACTTCTTTCTCTTCTCAATCCAATTAGCATCGACAAGAATTTATAGCACAAAGTTACCAAAATTGGTTCATCCAATAAAAATTGGAAAACTACCATATGAATCCTGATATGTGTTGTACTTTACGTTCCATTTTTTTCTCTGATTCTAATAATGGTACAGAAATTATCACTTGATTTTAAAGGACAGGCAGAAAAGTCGCGTGATTTTAGCTAGCAGACCAGCTCAATGACAGGTGTGACTCAGAAGAAGGACCTCTGTCATTAAGATGTGATTAATTTAGTCAAGAGAAAAGGCAAAATGCTCCCTTCCCTATTCATAATGTTTTGTTTGATAAAACTCACAAACCTGTGAGTGTGTGGGAATCTTAAATCTAGGCCATTTGGCAACTGAGTAATAATGCTTCCTCAACCTGATGCCTAAGGCTAGAGTCACAGTCTAACAAGGAAGTGAGATTAAATAAAATCAGATTGCATATGCATAACTGGGCCACTCACTTCACATTTTGTAGGTTCAATTTATTACAACAGTATCTTGTGTCTGTGGTGACTTAAATGTCTTTTCTTAATTGTGACAGCTGCATTCTCTTGATACATCAATTAGTCCCCGAAACACAGAATTTGCTCAGACCCTTAACCAGTCCAGCTATTATCAATGTCAGATCAGTTCAAACTATAGTGGGTTATGTAGGAACAATTTAAATTACCCAACCATGCAGAGACCACTCACTAAGGCACTAGGATATCTTAACTCTTTAGGACCACTAGAGCAATATCATAGAATACTACAGCTTACTCGGTGGCAATCCCACTCATCAGCTAATAGCTCATACACACACTGGAAGACTCTAAGTAAAAGACAGAGAAGTACGGAGGTGCATGGGTGGCTCAGTCAAACATCAGACTCTTAATTTCAGCTCAAGTCATGATCTCATAGTTGTGAGGTCAAGCCTCATAGTAGGCTCTTTGCTAAGTGTAGAGCCTGCTTGAGATTCTCTTTTATGCTCACTCTCTCTGTCTCTCTTACTCTCTTTCTTTCCTACTTGTGCTCATTCTCTTTCTCTTTCAAAATAACTTTTAAAAAAAAGATTAAGGAGTATAGGAAGTATACTGTTTTTCTCACTATTACATCAAACTAAATCAGAAAAAGTGAAAAATAACTTGTGCCCATAAACCACATTTGCCATCTGATGAATGTTTTGACTAAAACTAAAGAGAAAATATATAACTCAGGGGTTTTTTTTTTTCATTTTTCCCCTGTATACATAAATGTTTCCTCCTCCTAAATTTTTTTGATGTTTGTTTTTTAGAGAGAGACAGAGCATGAGCAGAGGAGGGGCAGAGAGAGACACACACAGAATCCAGAGAAGGCTCTAGACTCTGAGCTGTCAGCACAAAGCCCCATGTGGGGCTTGAACCCACAAACCATGAGATCATAACCTGAGTCAAAGTCGGACACTTAACTACCTGAGCCACCCAGGCGCCCCGATGCTTCTTCCTTCTAAATCCCTCACACATAAGAGGGTCACTCTACATATGAGCCAATAATGTAGGGAACCCATGTTCCCAGGCTATTATCTGGAGTGCTAATGCTGTGAAATGGAGATGGGAGCAGTACATTCATTCACCTGGTTAAAGTTAATAACCGAATGATTTACAAGACATGACATATCTGAAGTCAACTGAATTGATTGTCTCATTAAACAATGCAGACAGGGTTGAAAATATTATCCCCCAGTGCTTTGAACTTGCATCTGCCCCATTACAGTTTCACTGATGGGCCTCAAAAAAGTCATATGCAGGGAGCTAGTTGATTATCTTAAAAGAAGATATGAACCCTCAGTTTTGATAAGATTAGGGAGATAGGATGAGAAATCAGTAGGGCACATTTCATACACTTGCAGAAAATTTTACATGTGAACATTTTTATTTTCTTTCCAGCTTTAGCTAAATTAACAGACATGCCTTTGTCCCAAAAAATGCAACCTGCTTATCCATCCTTAATTTACCACCCCAGTCCCCAGGCTCTGCTCTCCATACACCAAGGTCCCTAACCAAAAAGGTCCACAGAGTGGCCTGGAAAAGAGGTCTATTGCTGGAGATGACATCTCAGAGTTTCCTTTCCTCACAGTCCAGAAATGTGCAAAATCATGGATAATGATGAAGACACACAGTTTTCAAAACTCAGTTGAAGAATTCCTTCTATTGGATTTGTTCTGTTAGCTCTCCTTTTACGATTTTTCTTAAGTATCTATTAGATCATGTTATGATTCTTTTAAAAAGTTTTTTTTAATGTTTATATTTGAAAGAGAGAGAAAGAGCATTAGTGGAGAGGGGCAGAGAGAAAGGGAGACACAAAATCTAAAGCAGGATCCAGGCTGAGCTGACAGCACAGAGCCCAATGCAGGGCTCAAAGCCACAAACTACGAGACCATGACCTGAGCCGAAGTCAGATGCTTAACCAACTGCACCACCCAGGTGCCCCTCATTTCTCTTTTCTTTTTGATAACTCTGGGCTAGGGGTTTATCAATTTTATTAATTCTTTCGAAGAACCAGCTCTTAGTTTCATTGATGTGTTGCACTGGGGTTTTTTGTTTTTTGTTTTTGTTGTTTCTATATCAATTATTCCTGCTCCAATTGTTATGATTTCCCTTCTTCTGCTGGCTTTAGGATTCATTTGCTGTTCCTCTTCTAGCACCTTCAGGTGTAAGATTAGTTTGTATATTTGAGATTTTCCTTGCATCTTGAGGTACTTCCCTGTTATGACCACCTTTGCTGCATCCCAAAGGTTTTGGACTGTTGTGTTTTCATAAAGCACTTCCACGTACTTTATAAAATTTCTTCTGTGATTACCTGGTTAAGCCATTAAGAATGTTAGCCTAATAACTTTCTTTAGTAGGATGTTCTTTAACCTCCATGTATTTGGGATCTTGCCAAATTTTTTCTTGTTGTTGACTTCCAGTTTCATAGCATTGTGGTCTGAAAATATGCATAGTATGATCTCAATTTTTTGTACTTGTTGAGGCCTGATTTGTGACACAGAATGTGATCTATTCTGGAGAATGTTCCATGTGCACTTGAAAAGAATGTGTATTCTGTTACTTTCAGATGAAATGTTCTGAATATATCTGTTAAGTCCATCTGGTCCAGTGGGTCATCCAAAGCCATTGTTTTCCTTGTTGATTTAGCGCTTCGATGATATGTCCATTGCTGTAAGTGGGGTGATAAAGTCCCCTACTATTATTGTATTATGATCAGTGAGTTCCTTTATGTTTATTATTAATTGATTTATATATTTGGGTTCTTCACATTGGGGGCATAAATATTTATAATTGTTAGATCTTGTTGGATAGACTCCTTTATTATGATATAGTACCTTTCTTCAACTCTTGTTAAAAAGTATTTGGTTTAAAACGTAGTTTGTCTGATAGAAGTACGGCTCTGACCTTCTTTAGACATCCATTAGAATGATAGATGGTTCTCCATCCTTTAACTTTCAATCTGTAGGTGATTTTAGGTCTAAAATGAGTCTCTTGTAGGCATCATGGGGTATTTTTGTTTATTCTGCATGGGGTATTTTTGTTTATCTATTCTGATACTTTATGTCTTTTGATTGAAACAGTCCATTTATAAAGTGATTATTCATAGATATAAATTTAGTGCTATTGTATTACTTGTAAAGTCGTTGTTTCTGGGGATTTTCTCTGTTCCTTTCTAGACTTTGTTGCTTTTGGTCTTTTTTTCCCCACTCAAAGAGTCTCCTTTAATATTTCTTGCAAGGATGGTTTAGTGGTCACAACTCCTTTAGTTTTTGTTTGTCTGGGAAACTATCTCTCCTTCTCTTCTGAAAGACAGCCTTGCTGAATAAAGTATTCTTGTCTGCATATTTTACCCACTCAGCACACTGAATATATCATGCCACTCCTTTCTGTCCTGACAGGTTTCTGTGCAGACATCTGCTGCTAACCTGATTTGTCTTCCCTTGTAGTTTAGAGATTTCTTTTCCCTTGATGCTTTCAGGATTCTTTCCTTACCTCTGTCTTTACACATTTTACTATGATAGGTCTTGGTGTTGGCCAGCTTTGGTTGATTTTGATGACAGTTCTCTGTACCTCCTAGATTTGAATGTCTGTCTTTTTCCCCAGGTTGGGAAGCTTTCAGCTATAATTTGCTTCAATAAACCTGTCCCTTTCCCCCTCTCTTCTTCTGGGACTCCTAGGATATGAATGTTATTACATTATGGAGTCACTGAGTTCGCTAAGTCTATATTAGAAATCCAATATTTTTCTTTCTGCCTCCTTTTAGGCTTATTTTCCATGATTTTATCTTCTATATCACTTACTCCTTCCTCTTGTTTCTTCCATCTTTGTGGTCATTACACTAGTCAGTTTTGCATCTTGGTTATAACATTTTTTGTTTTTGTTTGACTAGTTTTTAGTTCTTTTATCTCTGAGGTTAGGGTCTCTCTGGTTTCTTCTATGCTTTTTTTCAAGCCCAGCTAGATCCTTATGATTGCTGTTTTAAATTCCAGTTCAGGCATATTACTTCTATCTATCTGATTACCTCCCGGGCTGTGACTTCCTCTTGATCATTCTTTTGGGATGAATTCCTCCCTCTTGGCATCTAGGTTTATGTCTTTTGTGTGTTAGGAAAGCCTCTACCTGGTCATATTTCCACTATAGCTGAAGCTTTGTAGCACTCTCTGACCAGGGGACCTGGTGTGTGTGAGGGGCTTGTGCTGTGATTCTGGGGGAGGGGCGTGCTGCTGCTCTAGCTCTCAATCACAGGTGACCTAGTACAAAAGGCACCTGCAGAGCACAGTGGGGCAGGACTTGGTATAAGTGGCTCATGCCTCCACAGTGTGTGCTGTGGTGCTCACTGAAGTCTGTCCATGCTGATGGGAGCAGTGAAAAATAGCCTTGGCCTGCTCTTCCCTAGAGAGGGAAGTTCACACCTGCCGCTGTTCAGGAAGCTCTCACAGAAGAGAGAAACGATCACCCCTCCTGTGACCCAGGCTTCTGTCAGATCCCTGCCTTTACCCTGTGTCTGAGCCATCTGCCTGCCTGCCTAGCAGTGTAGTGCGCCTGTGCTGATCTCTGGTACATTGCTGGGTTTCAGACTCCAAATTTTAGGGATCTGGTAGGGTGCTGATCCTCTGGGGGGAAGGTCTCACCATGTTGTGGTGGTGCACTGGTTTGCCCTAGAAGCACGATGCTCAGGGGCTTGTATTTTATGGTAAAGCATAGCAAAAAGCGGGCATCCAGGTTAACTGCCCTCAGCAGGCATCTCTGCTCATACATTCATGAACAGAGCAGCTCAGTGGCACCTGCTGGTTCTTTTGTCCCCTGAAAGGCAGTGCACCTGCCTCTCCCAAATGCACTCCAAAAGGGGGAACTCTCTCTCCCAGTGTGGCCCAGGGGATCCTCAGTGCATCGTGTCTGCTCCTGGGCCTCTGCCCTCCTTTACAGGAGCATTTCTGTGCCTGCCAGGCGCTACCTGGAAGTACTGTGGGCTCCTAAAACTTCAGACTTTCAGCTCCAATGCTTGTAAAACCTTGTGATAATCAGCCCTTCTCATTTTCCCAGTCATTGGTTTTGGGGACATTTATTTCTTGTGCAATTCCCCGTGTGCTGTTCTCTCTCTTGCTCGTTCTCTCTCGCGCGCGTGCGCGCTCTCTCTCTTTCCCTCTCTCTCTCTCTCCTGTCTCTACTATCAGGGCTCCCTCTCCTCCGCAGCACCTGTGATTCTTTTCTCTCCCAAATAACATCTCTGCACCTCCTGCCTTGCACAATTTGGCCTCTTTTCTCCCTCTAGCTGTTCAATTTGTTCTCTCAGTCCTCAGGTTGATTTCCTGGGTGTGAAGAATGATTTGATAATTATCTAGCTGTGTTCAGGGATGGGGCAAACATAAGGTCAACCTACTACTCTGCCATCTTAACACCCATGATCCTGAAGAAATATCTTTAACAGAGACTTAGAAAGCATATTCCATTGTCAAGGTCCTTATTGTAGAAAGCAGAATCTTCCTGAGCTAAGTTAATGAGAAAGGGAAGTATTTCGGGATAATAATGTAACTTAAAGGATTTCTGCCAGGGCCAGGAAATCAAGCTTGGTTGCTACATAGCCAAAGAAGAGTCACCTATCTTGAAGTAATATACAATATACCAGTGTCCAACGGGAACCCACTGCAACCAACATCCACTCCACAGTTCCCATGTTGTTACTGGAGATCATGCACTAGAGCTTGCAACATAAGAGCCACAGCTAAGATTTCCCTGGATGTTCCCTCAGATTGCCCACTTTTGCCTTTCTATTTTTATCTTGGTGCTTCTCTAGAACCTAGCTAATGAGGGGAGGCCCAGGACTAAGAATTCTGAAGAATATAGAGTTTAGTTGAATAGACTCCATAGTCCAGAAAAGAAGTCTACAATGAGGTCAGCAGATATTAAATGAACCAACCTGAAAAATATGCCTCTTACATCTGATCTCCCTAAATGTGACCTCCACATCATGTATATATAACATAAGATTATGCAAAATGTTGTAATAATATTTGAACATCCTAAAAATTCTCCACTAAACTGTGAATTTCATCAGATCATTCTGTGTGTTAATTCTTGAGTCTTAGGATCTGGCATAAAATATGTACATTTAAAAAGTACATTCTAAATAGTACATTATAAAACTCTGGAACTCAAGAGACTGTAACTCCTTATTTTAACACAATCAGGAAAAACAAAAGGGATGTAGGAAAACATAAATATCATGGTAGATGAAGGTACGAATCTGACTTTTAGGGAGAGACTATCATATTTATAAACCTAGAGTTTATATTTTATGACAAACTGGGTATAGATACACAACAGGTATAAATATTAGAGCATGTGAAAGCAAAGAGACTAATGAGCATTTTTAAAAGATAATATACTATGGAGTAAATAATACAGACTTTAAAAATACAATATAGCAAGTTAGAGAAACATTTAAACCTTGAATGCTGACTTAGGATTGATAAATATCATTGATTATGTTTACACAATGGGAGGTGTTTCCTCCTTCTCACCTTTGACCACCTTTTAATCACTAGAACACACATTATAAGGGTTCTTAGTATTTCTATAACCTGAGTTTTCCATATTACAAAGTAGGACAAGACTGTTAAGATCACTAACCTTTTTTACATAGGCAACATAAGAGGATATTTAATTATTCTACATTATTAGGGAAAAGGCAACTGATATTTTTTAAATGTATAAGACATACTTCTGGTTCCCAGTTCTGCATGAAAAGATTCTGTAAGGGGTCACTCTGTCCTAACAAGTAAAAAGCTGAATATCCTGAAAAAAATCAACAACTCTCCAAGGACCCTTAAGAGAGGTGAGGATACAGGGCAAACTATATTGGAAACATCCACAAGCAAATCCAGAAAATAACAACTTACCAGAGCAGAGACTCATGATTGAAAATCACGTAAAGAACCAGAGATGTACTTCCAGCAGCTCAACCAGGTTCGCACAGTATGCAGGAGAAAAATCCCCTCATGCTTGGGGCAAAAGAAGGGGAAAGGAACCATTTTGAAAGAAGCCAACGTGCTCTCTGTTCTTAAAGAAGCCCTGACCTCAGGGAAAACTAATTAACCAGAGCCAAAGCTACCGAGGTTTTATCAGAGCCTAACTCACCTTGGGGCAAAGAAATACCCAACTCCAGCCCACTCTAGTCATCCTCTTCCATGTAAGTAGGGATAATAAAAATTAAAAACACTTGTGAAGTTCCCGGTCTAGAGGCATAGGCTCCCTAAAAGACTGAGATCTAGTCATAAGACTATGGGACTCTTCCTCTCCCCTCCCCTCAGTTCACAGCCACATTACTAATGGCTTATTTATAGTCATTCCTTTTACCTGGGACACTATGTCTGGCAATGAAGAAAGAATTACAAGGTATTACCAAAGGCCAAAAAACACAATCTGAAGAAACAGAGCAAGCACCAAAATCAGATGTGGTAGGGATGTTAGGATTCTCAAACTGTGAGTTTAAAACAATTATGATTAATATGTTAGGGCTCTAATAGGTAAAATAGCATATAAGAACAAATGGGCAATGTAAGCAGAGATGATGAAAATCCTAAGAAAGAACCAAACTAAAATGCTAGGGATCAAAACACTGTAACAAAAATGAAAAGTGATCAAAACACTGTAACAAAAATGAAAAGTGCCTTTAATGGGCTTATTAGTAGATTGGACGCAGCTGAGAAAAGAATCTCAACACTTGAGGACATCTCAATAAAAACTGAAAAGCAAAGAGAACAGAGACTGAGAAAAACAGAGCAGAATATCCAAGATCTATAGGACAAATTAGAAAGGCATAACATACATTTTTTAATGTTCATTTTTGAGAGAGACAGAGCATGAGTGGGGGAGGGGCCAAAAGAGAGGGAGACACAGAATCCGAAGCAGACTCCAGGCTCTGAGATGTCAGCACAGAGCCTGACATGGGGCTTGAACCCACCAACCACAAGATCATGACCTGAGCCTAAGTCAGAGGCTTAACCGACTAAGCCACCCAGGCACCCCAAGCCATAACATATATTTAATGGGAATACCAGAAGGGAAAAAAGAGAGAGAGAGAAGAAATATCTGAAACAACGACTGGAAATTTCTCCAAATTAATGCCAGACACTAAACTATAGATGCAGGAAGTTCGGAGAACTACAAACAGAATAAATGCCAAAAACAAAACAAAACAAACAAACAAAAACCCCTACAGCTAGGCATATCATTTTCAAATTACAGAAAATCAAAGATTAAAAAAAAATCTTGAAAGAAGCCGGGACTGGGGACGGGTACGGGGAACCACCTTACCTATGCAGGAACAAAGATAACAATTGCATCCAAATTCTCTTCAGAAACCATGCAAGAATGAAGGGAAAGGAGTCAACATTTAAAGTGCTGAGAGGAAAGAACCACACACCTAGAATTCTGTAGTCTGCAAAATTATTCTTCAGAAGAGAAGGAGAAAGAAAGACTTTCTCAGACAAACCAAAGATAGAGGAATATGTTGCCAGCAGACCTGCCTTGCAAAAAAATAAATAAATAAAATAAATTAAAAGAAGTTCTTTAAAGAGAAGGAAAACAATATAGGTCAGATACTTGAAATACATAAAGAAAGCAGGAGCATCAAAGAAGGATTAAGTCAAGGTAAAACAAAACTTTCATATTTCTTATTCTCAATTGATCTAACATAATGGTGTGTTCAAATAATAATAGCAACCATGGATTTTATATAGCAACACATATATCATGTAAATATATACATATATATGCTTATATATGCTTATATATAAGTGAAATGAATGACAGCAATAATATAAGGACCAAGAGGAAATACTTAGAAATATTTTCTTATTATAAAGTACTGGGGTACCTGGGTGGCTCAGTTGGTTAAGTGTTCGACTTCAGCTCTGGTCATGATCTCACAGTTTGTGAGTTCAAGCCACTCATTGGGCTCTGTGCTGACAGCTCGGAGCCTGGAGCCTGAATCAGATTCTGTGTCTCCTTTTCTCTGCCTCTCCCCCACTTGCACCCCCCAAAAGTAAACAAACATTAAAAAGTGTTTCTAATAAAAAAAAATTAAAGTTATTCACTCTACCAGTGAAGTGGTATTGTTATTTAAAAGTAGACTTGTATTAGTTATAAACGTATATTGCAAACTAGAGGGTAACCATGAAAAATATTTTTTTTAATGAAATGGATTGGGGTGCCTGGCTAGCTCAGTCAGTGGAGCATTCAACTCTTGATTTTGGGGTTGTGAGTTCGAGCCCCACTTTGGGTGTAGAGATTAGGTAAAAATAAAATCTTAAAAATATATAATGACTATGCTTTAAAAAAGGAGACAAAACGGAATATTTAAAATGCTCACTTTAAACCACAAAAGGTAGAAAAAAAGTAAAGACAAAAATAGAAATAAAGAAGGGGAGGTTTTGCATTTGTAGGGGCAGGTATATATGGGAAATCTTTGTACATTCTTCATAATTTTGCCATGAACTTAAAACTGCTCTAAAAAGTCAGTTTCTTTAAAAATTAAAGTATAAAACAACAGATAAAAATCTTTATTTCTATATATTTACATGGAAATTCCAAAATAATTTCCACTCAATGTTTATTGATAATAAGAGCATTTAAGCAAATATATGCAATTCTTATTATTATAAAAGTGAGACATTCTTTGGAATTTTTCCTGTACTATTACTTTGAATTGGCTTTTGATCCCAAATTACATTATGTTAATAGGCTCTTCTTATCCCACGTCCAGTAGGTGGCACTCTTTCTTTTGCACTAAGAACCAAATAGAATAAAAGTAAGGATGGATAGATAATGAGCAGAGCAAACCTCAGCACTCTAAAATGTACTGTACATTTTTAGCTAAGTAGTTAAATGAGTATCTGAGTCTGTGAACCCAGAAGATATTCCAAACGGAAAGCTGAAACAGCTTGTTGACAATAATATAGGTTACTGGCACACCTGGGAAAATGGAGTGACTGGGTTGTCTGATCTGACAGGAAATGTTTATACAGCTCTGTGATGTTCAAATGTCTCAGGCCATAGAACAAGTTTGCAGTGGATCTAAGAGTAAGTTCAAGAGTCAAAATGACTCCAAAATATAAATTTTTTCACCAAAACTCTGCTGAAGTTGTAAGAAAAAAAAGTAAGTTTTTCATCTGTTTTCATTTTCCATTTTAATGCCATGGAGATTTGATAATAAGCAGAAAAACAATAAAAATATAAATGATGAGATAAAAGCAATGAAAAGTAAGTTCCACATACTGCCTCTTGAAGAGTTTAAAGCACATTTATGGATAGCATCTCATACTGAGAGATGATATTTAATTTTTCAAAGCCTTAGAAAGTAGCTTTAATAATATTTGAAATATGCACATTTTGTTCTATTCTTCTGGTATGAAAGGAGTCAACATTCTACTCATCATCTTTTTCTTTCTTAGTATTTTCTTTGTCTAGCCCCTCTTCAAACTTCGTTGGGTTGTAATTTATCCTTTGGAAGGAGAGGTGCATATTTATTTCCACCTTGGTAAGGGTTATTTTTTCTTTTTTCTTAACACCCCAGATTTCATATTTGTTTCATTGTGTCTATCTCATTCCTAAAACATTATTTCTGGAATAAGATAAGGTAAAAATCAATAAATCAACCATTGTGGATAGATGGCCTACCAGACTTTAATTCCCAACACATTGATCACACAAATCCTTCTCTTCGTGTACTTAGTTTTTTATTATTGTTCACTAGACCATGACTGAGTGCCCCCAGGCAATAGACATGTTTTATTCATCTTTATTCTACCTGCAAGGCCCAGCACAAGACTTACACATGGTAGGTATTCATGCACTATTTATTTAATGATTGAGCAAATTAATGCATTAATTAAATCAAATTTCACCTTCTTTCAGGTTTATGCCTCATAGACCTTTCAATATTTATTCCCATAATATATAGGAGTTTATTTCCATACTTTAGTGCCCAACATTCCTAGTATTTCTAGTTTTATTAACTCCAAAATTGTCCTGATAACAATAATGCCCTATGCCCTTCACTTTTATCATAGTCCATCATTCCAACTATTAAAAAAAGAAATCCAACTGGTAAATGTATGCTTCATGTTAATTTTACCATACCTCATGTTACTCTTTCTTCATATACTGGCTCCAAGTATGGCCACATTCTGGGAGAAGAGAGGAATAAACAGAGTAAACAAAGATTTATTCTACTCTATATACTAATGGGCATATATTGTGGGGCACGTTGCCTTTTCACAGAGACATTTTATGATTCAGCTTAAGTCCTAAAATTATGCAGTAAGTTATAAGTTGAGATAAAAAGTTGTATAAATACAAAACTAAATTTATTTTTTGCCATTGGCAATAATTTATTGCTTGGCTATATTCCATTTCATTTCATTTCATTATATTCAAGTTAGTTAACATACAGTATAGTCTTGGCTTCAGGAGTAGAGCCCAGTGATCCATCTCTTACATATGACACCCAGTGCTCATCCCAAAAAGTGCCCCCTTTAATGTCTGTCACCCATCCAATCTACCTCCCCCACTCACCACCCCCACTCCAGCAGCCCTCAGTTTATTCTCTGTATCTAAGAGTCTTTTACAGTTTGCCTCCCTCTGTTTTTATCTTATTTTTCCTTCCCTCCCCCCGGGTTCATCCATTGAGTTTCTCAAATTCCACATAAGAGTGAAATCATATATCTATCTTCCTATGACTGAGTTGTTTTGCTTAGCCTAATACCCTCCCGTTCCATCCATGTTGTTGCAGATGTCAAAATTCCATTATTTTTCATTGCTGAGTAGTATTACAGAACTAAATTTTTAAAGCTGTTTTGTAAATGTTCAAAGAAAATTGACTTTATTATTTTTATTTATATTTTTTATTATGAATTCAAGAACCACCGACTCTTCTAATTATGTTATTGCATTTCTCACTGAGTTTTCACCACTAAACAGGATTAATCTGTCTGGTTTAACCTTAAAAATTGCCTTTCTGTAAGTTTAGTATTGAGGATTTTACCATTAGAAGTCTTCCATCTTTGCCATCTGTATTCAATGTTCAAATGAACATGTGTGAAATTCTACACATGATCACAGCCTCTACAGATAAGAAAACTGCAGGAAGCACTCTAGTTTCAAGTATATAGGAAGACATCCATCCATATGGAGAGGTTTTCAGTTTTGGTTTTCTTCAATTCATAAAAGAATAATATTATTCAATTTAAATTTCTATTTTTCCTTTTGGGCACTTTGGGTAATTAGTGCCTAATTCTAGTCCTGACTCTTCCATTGGTGCACTGTGTTAGCTTAAAAAAATAAACTTCCTCAATATTGTATCATTCATCTTGGTTTCTCTCCAGATTAGTAAACTTTCTACTGTGATTTCACTATCTATAAAGAAACAAATTAAACAATAAAATTCAAAGTGAATATTTTAAGCACATTATGCCACTTACATAGCATATTCAGGAAATATTAAAGGATTTAGATGCAGCACAATTACTGAGTTTCTACTACTGATGTTATTCAAATCAGTGGCTTGATCACCATTTGTATGAAGATGGTTAGGGCAAATTTCTTTCCCAGTTGCCAGTCTTCCTTTCCCAAAGTTTCTGAGATGGCTATGCACATTAACTGCCACTGTGTTCATCTTTTTTTTCTGGCTTTGAGATACACAGTTTGGGAACAGTCAAGCATTTTTGTTAATATAGATGTCTTAAACTATGGTGAACCTGTGTACATGACAATAATTTTTCTCCACAATTGTACTTCATATGTGAAGGGAAGAAACTAATATAGTCAAAAGTTAGATACATTTTTAAAATTTCTTTAATGTTTTATTTATTTCTGAGAGAGAGAGAGAGAGCGTGAGCAGGGAAGGGTCAGAGAGAGAGGGAGACACAGAGTCTGAAGCAGTTTCCAGGCTCTGAGCTAGCTGTCAGCACAGAGCCCGACATGGGGCTCAAACCCACGAACCATGAGATCATGACCTGAGCCAAAGTCAGACACTCAACCGACTGAGCCACCCAGGCACCCCAAAAGTTAGATATATTTTTTGTTGCAATATATTAAAAATGTAATGGGTTCATGCCTCTCTATTGGTTTACAACAGGATACACATAATAAAAGTAAAACTGTACTAACTTCAGTGGGTTTCTTGTCAGTGATAAAGCAGATGGCTTAGGAAAAAGCTTAGAAAACTTAGACTATCAACAACAAAAAAGAAAATAGGAAAGAGAAAAGAAAACTTAGACCAACATAAGAAAGCCAATAAATGCTGAAGGGGCCTGATTGGTTCTTAGAAGAACAGTTTCCTTAGAAGGCAAATGCAGTTATAATGTACCTTATAAAAAAGTTGAGGATAGGCAGTGTGATATAGTATGCGTGCTACTTGGCTTAGGATGTCACCCAGGTATTAACCAAGAATGCCCAAGACAGGAATGGTCAGCCGAAATACTAATAAGCGTGTACAGTTGAGTAGTGATTAGATAGCATTCTAAGGAAACCGTACTCTAGAGGTGGCTAAATACTTGTTTCTGTTATCCATATGTCAATTTGCCCATCCAAAGCCTCCTGGTTAATATGCTAAATGTTGGTAAAGTATGTTGACTACTTGGATTAATATAAGACATGAATTCTCCTTAGTGAAATTAAAATTATTCAAGATAGGATCATTGTATAAAAATATTTGAGACTCTCCCCATGCTTGTCTAACCCAGGTATAAGAAGGCAGCTAGGTCTATTTCCTTTATTTTGAAGAAGGCTTTGGGCTGAATACTTAAATAGTCCTATAGCCAACTGTAAACTCTGAAGTGTTTTTGCCAAATTCTAACAATATGACTCACAGAATCCTGCCTTGAAATTTCAGTGTTTGCTCAAATCTACCGCTCAAGCAAAGTAGTGACAAAAATATCTAAAGGAAACAAGACCTAGGATTTCCTTGATTTAACAGAAAAAAATCATATCAACTTTTTATTCTGTGTCTGTAGGTAGGGCAAAACCTGGTTTGAGAATTACTTTAATAACCTAGTCGCAAGGTAGTGGATGGGTTAGTGACTATTGTCACTTATCTCAAAATTTCTTCCATGAGCATCTATTATCTACCAAAAAGAACTTAAGAGTTGAGCATAACCAACTTACATTAGGTCAGTTCACAACAGTAGTTATTAAGGATGAAGACAAAAACAAAAGGAACAGTAGAAATGTGTGGAGGACTAGATAGAGCCCAGATTCTTCCTCCTCTCCTTCACAGCTTAAATAGCTTCCTTTTCTTCTACAATTGCAAAGCACAAAGATTTTCTCTGAGAAACCAAACCAAAGAATCTCATACTTCTAGGACAAGAAGGAAGGCAACTGTAAGACCTGTGTTTAGAAGATGAATAAATAAATGTCTACATGTTGAATGGAAGGATTCCCTGTACTTTCCTAGGGTTTTACAGTGCTTGGATACCCAGTGCTAGGCCTTAGCATGCTATAATTTGGCTTATCATCCAAAGTTTGAGGTCTTTCATTGACTATGCATTCTGTCCCAAGAGAAAAGAGCTCCATACTTTGACATTTGGGGTCTCAGGGTCAGGTTCCTATTCCTGTAATCCTAATGTGAAGTCAGTAGTAGCTTATACGCTAACAAAGCTTACTCTCCATTTCTCCAATTTTTTTTTTGTGCCTCATTCCTAGAAATTACTCAATGGTCAAGCATCTCCAGATAAGATTAATAAAGTTTCCAACATGAATGAACAGGCCAACACAAACAAATGAAAACAAAACTCAGAAGAAATAGAGAGACTCAGGAAAAGTACACTCAGTAAATAGAAGGCATTTTCAAACATTATAACTTTGGGGCATTTCATCCATGAAATGTGAATAGGATGCTTTTGTAGAAAGTAATGATCAGAGTGTAAAAAATAAAGTATTAAAATTGTGATACATTTTAAACAGCAAAAAAAGGGTGAGAAAACCATCTACATAGTACAACAAAGGGCAAGATATATTAAAAGTTATTAAGGACTTGAGATCTAATATCTAACTAATAGAAACTCTTGGAGAAAGAGGACAGGAAGAGATAGAAGGAAGAGAAAGAGAGAGCAAGAGGAAGAGAGAGAAAAGGAGAGAGGAAGAAAGAGGATGTAAGGAAAATATTAAAAAGAAAAAAAATCACAGAACAGAAAGGCAGAGATGAAAAACTGTCCAGAAAAATACATACATACATACATACATACATAAAAATAAAAGGTGAAAAAAGGTACTTTTTTCAAGGGACATCACAATGAAATCTCAAAAGTGTATAGGGGAAGAGATCTCAAATACTTCCAGAGAGTTATAAAAAAACAGAGTGTCAAGGGTATAATACATGCAATGTCAAGAATCAGAATGGTATGGGCCATAAACTTTGTAAATTAGAAAACAATGATATAATGACTTCAAAATCCAAAGGAGAATTATTTCTAACTTCAGGGTGTTACACCCTGACACAATTCAATCACAAATGATTAAAAAATCAATAAAACATTTCAAACACGCAAGGGCTCAAAAATACATTTTTCAAAACCTGATTCTCAGGAAGCTAAGAGAAAATGAACTCCAACAAAATATGGGATTAACCCAGGAGAGAAGAAAGCATGGGATTCAAAAAAAAAGGAGCACTCCACACAAGAGAAATACCAGGGCAATGATACTAAAAGCAGAGGGTATGATACTGGAGGCGAGTGTTAAGGTGACAGTAGTATAGCAAACCTATGAAGCCATTAGGTAAGACTGGCCTAAGAAGAAATTAACATGACATCATGCACAGCACATGATGATGGTATGGCTAGCCAGCTAGGTGGAGGATGACCAATCAGGGCCACCATGAAGGCCCAATCCCCATGATGCAGACAGCTCACACGGGCTCAAAATGGATCCTCACACAGGCATCATAGTAGTCTCTCTGAAGCACTAGGCATAATGTTCTCAGTCATATATGCTTGCAGTTGGCATATATTTTAAGGCATTGAATATCAAGTTATGCCATTTATTTTACAAATCTTGTGGCTAGATAAAGGTACAGAAATAGAAAAAAAATGGGCTTACCATTACTATATTCTGGAAATATTAATCCAAATCAAGTTGATTCCAGTACATTCCAGGTACATAATTGCCTTTTTTGTTGAACTTTGGCTTTAAACAATCCATAAACCATATACAAGACCTATTGAATCTTAGGTAAAAAACATGAATGATAATAACTTCTTTTCAATTTCTAACACACTAAAGGTTCATTATCATATTTAAAATACAATAAAGAGTAATAGGAACACCTGGGTGGCTCAGTTGGTTAAGCTATTGACTCTCAGTTTCTGCTTAGGTCATGATCTCATGGTTCGTGAGTTTAAGCCCTGCATTGGGCTCTGCGCTGACAGTGTGGAACCTACTTGGGATTCTCTCTCCCTCTCTCTCTGACCCTCCCACTCTCTCTCTCTTTCTCTCTCAAAAATAAATAAACTTAAAAATAAATTAAATTTAAAGAGAATAAAATAAAGAATGATATTCTTCTGTATATATGTTAGAAAGTTAAACATCTCATATATTATGTCATTGATTCCATTATCTGGGGTTTTGTATGTGAAAAAAAATGTGTAGTAAAATACAATAATTTTTAAAAGGCATTATAATTAAAATAACTGAATAAAAATGATAATGATATCTTTCAGGAAATTATTCATTGTCAGTTTATCTAAACTTGGGTCTTCCTGCTCTTTCTCCCTTTTTAAATACTTTTTACTTGTAACTATTTCAAACTAGAGTATTATGAAAGAGATCTATTTTATACAACTTGATTTAATTTTTAATTTTAACTTATTATTCTACTTCAATTACATGTTAAATAATTCACTGTTAGCAGTTAATGGGAAAATATCAGGTATGAGAGATTCATAGAAGCTAGTGGTCAAAATGAAGCTTTTGGATTATCCTTGAATCCAGCAATCTTTTATTATTTTTTAATGTTTATTTATTTATTTTTTTTTTGTGAGAGAAAGACAGCACAAGTGGCAGAGGGTGAGATAGAGAGATTGGGAGACACAGAATCTGAAACAGGCTCCAGGCTCTGAGCTATCGGCACAGAGCCTGATGCGGGGCTCAAACCCACAAACTATGAGTTCATGACCTGAGCCGAAGTCACTCTTAAGCAACAGAGCCACCCAAGTGTCCCCCAGCATTTCTTTCTCTCCTTGTATTCTTTTCCTTTTTTTTCCACCCTGAATCACTCCTCAAATTGGGACTTTACTATGGTAGACACTGATGTTTATACAGCATCTTCCATTATTATAAGTGGATGAGGATATATGTTCTCCTTACAGTGATGGATTGAGTTCATCTTTTTGAATTATCAAGCAAAGCCTATTTCAAAACCATAGGATTTTTGCAGACTTCTTACAATAATCCTTATCATCAATGAAATTGCAAGCCTCAAAAACCAGGAGAACTCACATTGACCCTGTTATTACCTCTAGATAGAAATGGTTGTCTTTTGCAATGAGGTACCCCTACCCCCCACCAAAAAAGAAGGCATCATAAAACAAAGACATATACCATAGTTTGCCTAATAGAGTAGTAAAAAATAAAATTGAGTTTAAAGACCTTATTTAGCCTGAGTGTACAAAATGGGGGAAGAATCAAATACACTGTGGTTAGGAGTATTAATTGATCTCAAGGGAATTTTGGCAATGGTACAATGCACAATATATATGCATAAGGTTTATATAATACTATTATTTATAGAAACAAAAATGGGAACATAATGTCTATTCAGACACTTTAAGTAAACTGTAATATATTCAAACAATGGAGTACTATGTTGTATTTTAAAATAAAAAAGCAGGTCTATATTCACTCCTATAAAAGGGCATTCATAATCCATCAATACATAAAAAAGGTCAAAGAATATTTTTTTTTCTGAAAGTATACACACCAAACTCTTAACATTGATGCACTGGGTAGTGATATTTCATGCAGTTTTATTTTTATCTAATTTTCTAATTTATGTGTACAATGATCATTTATTATTTAAATAATTTAACAAACAAAAATTATATGGTATAAAGCTGAAGAAACTTGAAATTTCTCATGAAGTCCTGGTAATTGTGAACTTTTCATGAAGCCATGATAATTTTATACAAAATAATATGCTTCCTAAAATTGCTCAAGATTTTACAATAGGTTTTTACAAATAGTGCTGATGTATTTGTCAGTGAAGCAAAAATCCCACTGATTTGATCCCATTCTTTGTTACTGAAAAGCTTACAAGTGTGGTGATTAAACACAAGAGCATAAAGAGAATTCCCTGTATTATTTGTTCATCCCTCTTCTTCAGAAAGACCATAAACCTCCAGTTCCCATCATGTAGAGTATTTTTATTGCTTTGTTTTCTTTATTGACCCTTTTTAATTTATGGTATGGACATGAACAGATTTTTGATATTTTAGATTGAGCTCTCTAAAATCTAAATCCTATTTAAATAGCCACAGTATAATGCTATTCAATGACTTTGGAGCTTTCATTGCATAGACATAGAAAATAAAAAACGATTATAGTTATTGGATATTTGGGGACCTGCCAAAATTTAAAGGATGCCAGCTCTCTCTGTAGTGTTTTGAGACCAGTGACTTTCCCCCTTTTGTTTGTTTGTCGATTAAGTTGAGAGTATAATGAAACCTATGGACCCTCTTCCTAGAAAAATCTTCTTACGCACATATAAAAATTATTTTTATATATTTTCAAATGCTCATAGAGTCCTCTGAAGCACAAGTTCTTAATGGATAAGTTAGAACTGGTGGGTGAAGCTAAGAGAGAAGCTGACTTATTTCTACATTAGAAGGAGTTTCTAACAAAGCACAATTTTCCAGCGATGTGTGTTGCTTCATTAAGTACTCAGTGAGGATCATTAAGTATATTTTGGAAGCAGAGTGAGTGAAATGGTATAGAAGGAATTTCAACCTCCAATCTGAAGTTTGGCAAGATGACCTCAGAGAGTACTTTAATGATAATATTTCATTATTGGATTTAAATAAAAATAGTGTATTAAATCCAATAGGTAGGATTCAAGAACACAAAGGGAATCAAAGTATGTATGACTCTCTATTTTCTCATCACAAAGACAATACAAGTGTTTGGTGTTCTCTTGGTCCTTCTTGGGACTTCTGTTTCAAAATGGTGGCCTGACCACAAGCTATTTCTCTTTCCATTCCTACAACCTCTTAAAATTGATAGTAAAGAAAATAAAGAGGTATAAATTCCATAGTAATGAAAAAAAATGGTGAAAATGCAATCAATGAGCAAGAAACTCATACATTTTTGGAAGACAGAAGGAAAAAGGATAAACCACAAATGGCACTAGACACTGGAGAAAACAAGGAAAGATACTGCAGAAGACAGTATTAAGGAGAGATTTAACCTGCTCAAAAAACCTCTAGAATGACTCTGACTCCCAGACCATGAGTGAGCAGAGTAGAAGTCCCCTACTACCATATGCAGGACTAGTCACTTAGCAATGCATGAAATCACAGAATTCTTCTCGAAGAAGAATTCTTCTCTAAAGAAGCTGCATCATATATCTCTGCATTTTTTAAAAGAAAGAACATAAATACCTACATGGTAACCTCCTTTATTAGGCTCAAAATGTATTGTAAACACTGTGCAAAATGATGGCTAGTTTTCCTTTTTCACTTGAAAATTTCAAGGCTTTCTGATTATTTATACAACACTTATTTGGTATATTAAGATAGAAGATATTTTTCTGCCCTGATGCTAAAAAGAACAAGAACAACAACAACAATAGAAATTGCATCACCAAAAAAAAACTGAACTAAAAACAAATCAATTTGGAAACAAAGTTTCCAAGAGCTTCACGGATATTTGGTATTTTTTCACTTTACCTCAGAACTTTGATTTTTTTAACTGAATATTTGTCATTACTACTTTTGATATTATGTGGCTGCATAATATGTACATAATCATGTTGATTTTATTATTATGTTGTTGTTTTTATATCTTGAATTTTCAATAGCTAATTGCTACAGGAATGACTTTAGCATATATGCTCTATCTTTTTTTTTTCTTTTCCTGTATCTCCTTTTATTTTTATTTATTATTTTTACAAATAGTTTATTGTCAAATTAGTTTCCACATAACACTCAGTGCTCATCCCCACAAGTGCCCTCCTCCATGCCCATCCCTCCCCCCCCCATCCATCAGTCCTCAGTTTTTGTCAGCATTCAAGAGTCTCACATGGTCGGCCTCTCTCCCTTTCCCCCACCATTTCCGCCCTTCTTCTCCCCCTTGTTCCTCCGTCAAGTTCCTCCTAATCCTCCTATACGTGCAAACATATGATATTTGTCCTTCTCTGCCTGACTTATTTCGCTCAGCATAACACCCTCAAGGTCCATCCATGTTGCTACACATGGCCAGATTTCATTGTTTCTCATTGCCATGTAGTATTCCATGGTATAGATAAACCACATCTTCTTGATCCATTCATCTGTTGATGGACACTTAGGCTCTTTCCATGTTTTAGCTATTGTGGAGAGTGCTGCTATGAACATTGGGGTACATGTGCTCCTATGCCTCAGCATTTCTGTATCCCTTGGGTAAATTCCTAGCAGTGCTATTGCTGGGTCATAAGGGAGTTCTATTGTTAGTTTCCTGAGGAACCTCCACACTGTTTTCCAGAGGGGCTGTACCAGTTTACATTCCCACCAACAGTGTAGGAGGGTGCCCGTTTCTCCACATCCTCGCCAGCATCTAGAGTTCTCTGATTTGCTCATTTTAGCCACTCTGACTGGCGTGAGGTGGTATCTCAGTGTGGTTTTGATTTGTATTTCCCTGATGAGGAGGGATGCTGAGCATCGTTTCATGTGTCTGTTGGCCATCTGGATGTCCTCTTTGGAGAAGTGTCTGTTCATGTCTTCTGCCCATTTCTTCACTGGGTTGTTTGTTTTTCGGGCGTGTAGTTTGGTGAGTTCCTTATAGATTCTGGATATTAACCCTTTATCTGATATGTCATTTGCAACTATCTTTTCCCATTCCGTTGGTTGCCTATTAATTTTCTGGGTTGTTTCCTTGGCTGTGCAGAAGCTTTTAATCTTGATGAGGTCCCAACAGTTTATTTTTGCTCTTGATTCCCTTGCTTTTGGGGATGTGTCAAGTAAGAAGTTGCTGCGGTGGAGGTCAAGGAGGTTGTTTCCTGCTTTCTCCTCTAGGGTGTTGATAGTTTCCTGTCTCACGTTCAGGTCCTTTATCCATTTTGAGTTGATTTTTGTGCATGGTGTGAGAAAATGATCTAGTTTCATTCTTCTGCATGTTGCTGTCCAGTTCTCCCAACACCATCTGTTAAAAAGGCTGTCTTTTTTCCATTGGATATTCTTTCCTGCTTTGTCAAAGATCAGTTGGCTGTATACTTTTGGGTCCACTTCTGAGTTCTCAATTCTGTTCCATTGGTCTATGGGTCTGTTTTTGTGCCAATACCATACTGTCTTGAGGATGACAGCTTTGTAGTAGAGGCTGAAGTCTGGGATGGTGATACCTCCCGTTTTGGTTTTATTTTTCAGTATTACTTTGGCTATTCGGGGTCTTTTGTGGTTCCATACAAATTTTTGGATAGTTTGTTCTAGTTTTGAGAAGTATGCTGGTGCAATTTTGATTGGAATTGCATTGAATGTGTAGAGTGCTTTAGGTAGTAATGACATCTTAACTATATTTATTCTTCCTATCCATGAGCATGGAATGTTTTTCCATTTCTTTGTGTCTTCTTCAATTTCCTTCATAAGTTTTCTATAGTTTTCATCATACAGATCTCTTGTATCCTTGGTTAGGTTTATTCCGAGGTATTTTATGGTTTTTTGTGCAATTGTGAATGGGATCAGTTTCTTGATTTCTCTTTCTGTTGCTTCATTATTGGTGTATAAAAATGCAACCGATTTCTGTACGTTGATTTTGTACCCTGCAACTTGGCTGAATTCTTGGATCAGTTCTAGTAGGCTTCTGGTGGAGTCTGTCGGGTTTTCTATGTAGAGTATCATGTCATCTGCGAAGAGTGAAAGTTTGACTTCCTCTTTGCCAATTCTGATGCCTTTGATTTCCTTTTGTTGTCTGATGGCTGATGCTAGGACTTCCAGCACTATGTTAAACAACAGTGGTGAGAGTGGACATCCCTGTCGTGTTCCTGATCTCAGGGGGAAAGCTCTCAGTTTTTCCCCGTTGAGGATGATGTTAGCTGAAGGCTTCTCATAGATGGCTTTGATGATGTTTAAGTAGGTTCCTTCTATCCCAACTTTCTCGAGAGTCTTTATTAAGAAGGGATGCTGTATTTTGTCAAATGCTTTTTCTGCATCTATTGACAGGATCATATGGTTTTTATCTTTTCTTTTATTGATATGATGGATCACATTGATTGATTTGCGAATGTTGAACCAGCCCTGTAACCCAGGAATGAATCCCACTTGATCTTGGTGGATGATTCTTTTGATATGCTGCTGGATTCGATTTGCAAGGATCTTGTTGAGAATTTTTGCATCCGTATTCATCAAGGATATTGGCCTATAGTTCTCTTTTTTTGCTGGATCTCTGTCTGGCTTGGGAATCAGAGTGATGCTGGCTTCATAAAATGAGTCCGGGAGTTTTCCTTCGACTTCTATTTTTTGGAATAGCTTGAGAAGAATTGGGATTAATTCTGTTTTAAATGTCTGGTAGAATTCCCCAGGGAAACCATCAGGTCCAGGGCTCTTATTTGTTGGGAGATTTTTGATCACTGATTCGATTTCTTCACTCGTTATGGGTCTGTTCAGGTTTTCTATTTCTTCCCGTGTGAATTTTGGTAGTGAGTGTGTGTTTAGGAATTTGTCCATTTCTTCTAAGTTGTCCAATTTGTTGGCATATAATTTTTCATAGTATTCCCTGATAATTGCTTGTATTTCTGAGGGGTTGGTTGTAATAAGTCCATTTTCATTCATAATTTTGTCTATTTGGGTGCTCTCTCTTTTCTTTTTGATAAGCCTGGCTAGAGGTTTGTCAATTTTGTTTACTTTTTCAAAAAACCAACTCTTGGTTTCATTGATCTGTTCAATTGTTTCTTTGGTCTCTATGTTGTTTATTTCTGCTCTAATTTTTACTATTTCTCTTCTTCTACTGGGTTTAGGGCGTTCTTGTTGCTCTGCCTCTAGCTCCTTTAGGTGAGCTGTTAGATTTTGGACTTGTGCTTTTTCTAATCTCTTGAAATAGGCCTGGAGAGCAATGTACTTTCCTCTTAGGACTGCCTTGGCCGCATCCCATAGATTTTGAATTGTTGTGTTTTCATTTTCATTTGTTTCCATATATTTTTTAATTTCCTCTCTAATTGCCTGATTGGCCCATTCATTCTTTAGAAGGGTGTTCTTTAACCTCCATGTTTTTGGCGGTTTTCCAGACTTCTTCCTGTAATTGATTTCAAGTTTCAAAGCATTGTGATCTGACAGTGTGCATGGTATGATCTCTATTCTTTTATATTTATTGAGGGCTGCTTTATGTCCCAGTATGTGATCTATCTTGGAGAATGTGCCATGCGCACTTGAGAAGAAAGTAAATTCCCTGGCCTCAGGATGTAAAGTTCTAAATATATCCGTCAGATCCATCTGGTCCAATGTGTCTTTCAAGTCCATTATTTCTTTAGTGATTTTCTGTCTGGTTGACCTATCCATTGCTGTAAGCGGAGTATTAAAGTCCCCTGCTATTAGCACATTCTTATCTATAAGCTTGTTTCTGTTTGTGATTAATTGTTTTAGATATTTAGGTGCTCCCATATTCGGTGCGTAGACATTTATGATTGTTAGTTCTTCCTGATGGATGGACCCTGTAATTATTATGTAGTGCCCTTCTTCATCTCTTGTGATTGTCTTTAATTTAAAGTCCAGTTTGTCTGATATAAGTATCGCTACTCCGGCTTTCTTTTGATTTCCTGTAGCATGATATATATTTCTCCATCCCCTTACTTTTAATCTGAAGGTATCTTCCCGTCTAAAATGAGTTTCTTGTAGACAGCATATTGATGGATTTTGTTTTTTAATCCATTCTGCTACCCTATGTCTTTTGATTGGAGCATTCAGCCCATTTACATTCAGTGTTATTATTGAAATATGTGGGTTTAGAGTCTTTGTATCTTTTGTAGGGTTCATGTTTGTGGTGGTGTCTCTGGTATCTTTGTTCCTTGCAACCTTTCCTTCAGAGCATCCCCCTCAGGATTTCTTGTAGGGCTGGCTTCGTGGTGACAAATTCTTTCAATTTCTGTTTATTTGGAAAGGTTTTTATCTCTCCTTCTATTTTGAATGACAGGCTTGCTGGATAGAGGATTCTTGGCTGCATATTTTTACTGTTCATCACATTGAAGATTTCCTGCCATTCCTTTCTGGCCTGCCAAGTTTCAGTAGATAGGTCTGTCACCACTCTGATAGGTTTCCCTTTGTATGTGAGGGCCCATTTCTCCCTAGCTGCTTTCAAAATTCTCTCTTTGTCCTTGTATTTGGCCATTTTTACTATGATATGTCGTGCAAAAGATCGATTCAAGTTACGTCTGCGGGGAGTCCTCTGAGCCTCTTGTATTTCCACATTGACTTCCTTCCCCAGGTCGGGGAAGTTCTCTGCTATAATTTGTTCCAGAACTCCTTCAGCACCTTTCCCTCTCTCTTCGTCTTCTGGGATTCCTATGATACGGATATTGTTGTGTGCATATATGCTGTATCTAACTCCAGGGAAAGTGAAAGAATTTCTCTTGTATGAATTACAATGTCATCAGCACAACTGAAATTCTACTTTAGGATATGGCAAGAGAAACCAGATTGAACCTAACAGCAATATCTGAACAAGAGAAATTGATTCTGGAAATGATTGGTAAATTACTTTCTTTGTAAAACTTATCTTTTTACAATCTCACTCAAAATAGGATTCACAAGTTTAACTTTACCTTAGATACAACAAAGAAAACTTTCTTGTAGGTTACCTGAACTGCCTAATCACCTCTAGTGACAGAAGATGTAGCATAACTTCACTTTTGGTGAATATAATATTTTTTGACATAAAACTTGATCACAAGGGCATGTCACTATTTGTGTTATGTTAGTGCTCTGGGAAGCAGTATAGATTGATGTGGATTTTAACATAGTAATTGACATAGGAGATGAGATGCTTCATTACAAATGAATGACTAATAACTTTGGAATACTGAAGGACAATCAATGCAATGGTATTCTTTGTGAATCTCCTGCTTTGGTCACTACATATTTTGTCATCAGATTCTACATAATTTTCCCTCAAGAAGATATGAAAATTTATGATTTTTAGTGATTTCGTGTGCCATAGCACTTCCTGTTTCTATAGAAGAACAGAGTAATTCAGAAATCACATGCTATATAAATGTTTTCCCTTTGCTTATCACATTTATCCAATTGTCATTCTCTTTCCGTTTCCCCTTATAGTCTCTTTCTCTGATGTTGTTAAAAAAGTGCTCTGTATTTATTGGACTAACACTTAAAATACACATTTCTGAGGGAGGGGGCAAGATGGCAGAGAAGTAGGGAGCTCCGTGCAGTGCACTTGCCCCCATATCTCACACGGAAAAGATCTGAAGCCATAGGAAACCTTACAGAACCCAAGAGATTGGGAGAAAAAGGATGCAGAATCCACTTCTAACTTGAGTGCGACCTGGGGAAGATAAAATCGGGCTTGGATCTGAGACTCACAGGGACGGGGGCAATCCCCATGGCGGGGAGTGAGAGGGGAAAGAGAGAGTCTGAAACTACTCAAGCATGGTCCATGTCGCTGGGGAACAGAAAAACCTCTGCTCGGGGCACAGAAGGACCGTGTGTGCCAAATCCCTGCGCGCCAGGTCCCCGCGCGCCAACTCGTCCCAGAGGGGCTGCGTGCTGACCGCTCCTTTGAACTCCTGGCTGGCTGGACCCCTAGAGAGGCCACACACAGAACGCGCCATTGTGCTCCTGGCCTGGCTGGACCCCTAGAGGGAAGGCAAAGGGTTTAAATCTGGGAGATTTGACCGTGAGTTCGTGTTTTGGGTGATGAGACACAGAGGGACCTGGTTTCCTGCTCTCCAGCGCGCCCCCCAGGCAAACCCCTGTCCTTGCCCGCCAACCCAACCTGGAGGAGAAGGGAGCAGCGATTCTGGCACCATCCCCAGGACTAGGCAAGAGGCTTGGAATTGCCCTGAGTTGATCACCTGCAAGGTTGTGTCTACGGCAATTTCAGTGGGGCGTGTGGACTGGGACTTGGAAACTCGGCCTGGCCTGGGTTAAAGAGCATGACCCACTTTGGCTGTGCCCCTGGCACAGGGAGTTTACACATCCAAAAAAGCAAGGTGCAGCACTTGGTTCAAGAAGGGACAAGAGAGCCGCCACTCTCCTCCCCACAACCCCCAGAGCAGAAGTCGCGCCTGACTCATTGGATCACACCACACCCATCCCTGCTAGAGGGCTGCCCTTTGTTTGTTTGTTTGTTTGTTTTGTTTTTTCTTTTTTCCCAGAACACTGACCTGATTAACTCTGGTCACTGGCTTGCTTCAACAGTCACATTTACTCCATTCTGTAGATGTAAATTCTACACCTATCGACCTTTTCATCTCTTTCTCTCAGGAGTAATTAGACTATATAGTTTCTCTGGATAACAGCAGCATCCTTTTCTCACCTATATAACCATATTCCACCCTTTAGTTCTTTGAAAAAAGCTTCTTATCCCTTCTGCCTGTTCATTCTATTTCCAATTTTGCCTCATCCCCGCCCTGTCTTCTCTCTTTCTCTATGCTCTTCAACCAGCACTGCATACACACGGCTATTTAACTGTAGCTGGGAAATCCGGTTATATGCTTTAAACCGTTCTTTGTCCATCGGTTTTCTTCTTTTTTCCTTTTCTTTTCTCCTTTTTGACCCTTTTATGTATTTTTTATTTTCTATTATTCGCCTTTCCTCCTCCGTCTTTTCTCTTAACTTCTTCATTTTCCCTCTCGGTTTGCATGTTTGTTGGGATTGTCTGTGCATTTGTGTGCCTCTGCTCCCTGTGTGTTTGTCTGTTTTCTTCTCCAGAGCTACCTCAAGAAACAAGCCAAAGTACACATGGTGGAGAGTCCCAAATATCACTATGATAGGAAAATAAAATAACCAAGGTCTCAACAAGAGAGACCAAGAGATACCATTCAAAAAACACTCTCTAAAAGGATACCCCCTGAACAGTCAAAGAGTCTTCTTGGGCACAGCAGCGCTCACAGGTGCAGAGAGCATAACAAGTTTTTAAAACTAACAAGAGACAGAAAGCCAACTAAAATGATGAAACAAAAGACCTCTTCTCCAAAGAAATTCCAAGAAGAGGTGATAGCTAATGAACTGCTCAAAACAGATATAAGCAGCATAACTGAACAAGATTTTAGAAAAATAATCATAAAATTAAAATCTGGGCTCAAAAAAAGCATAGAGGACATCAAAGAAACTATGGCTACAAACAACATGGAGAATAAAAATAGGGATGATGAATTAAAAAATGCGATAAATGAGATACATAATAAATTGGAGGCGTCCAATGCATGGATTGAAGAGGCAGAAAGGAGAATAAAGTGGTTTAGAAGACACCAGAAAAAATATGCAGCCTAGAATCCTCTAACCAGCAAGCCTGTCATTCAAAATAGAAGGAGTGTTAAAAGTCTTTCCAAATAAACATAAATTGAAAGAACTTATCACCACTAAGCGAGCCCTACAAGAATTCCTGATGGGGGTGCTCTGAAGGAAAGGTTGCAAGGAACAAAGATACCAGAGACACCACCACAAGCATGAACCCCAAGAAGGACACAAAGACTCTAAACCCACATATTTCAATAATAACACTGAATGTCAATGGGCTGAATGCTCCAATCAAAAGACATAGGGTAGCAGAATGGATAAAAAAAAAAAAATCCATCTATATGCTGTCTACAAGAAACGCATTTTAATTGGAAGATACCTTCAGATTAAAAGTAAGGAGATGGAGAAATATCTATCATGCTAAGGGAAGTAAAAAAAAAAAAGCTGGAGTAGCGATACTTATATCAGACAAACTGGACTTTAAATTAAAGACAATAACAAGACATGAAGAAGGGCATTACATAAAATTACAGGGTCTATCTATCAGGAAGAATTAACAATCATAAATGTCTATGCACTGAATTGGAAGCACCTAAATATTTAAAACAATTAATCACAAATAGAAACAATGTCATAGATAGGAATGTGCTAATAGCAGGGGACTTTAATACTCTGCTTACACCAATGGATAGTTCAACCAGACAGAAAATCACTAAAGAAATAACGGAATGGAAAGACACATTGGACCAGATGGATCTGACAGATATATTCAGAACTCTACATCCTGAGGCCAGGGAATTCACTTTCTTCTCAAGTACGCATGGCACATTCTCCAAGATAGATCACATACTGGGACATAAAGCAGCCCTCAATAAATACAAAAGAATAGAGATCATACCATGCACACTGTCAGAGCATAATGCTTTGAAAGGTAAAATCAATCACAGGAAGAAGTCTGGAAAACCTCCAAAAACATGGAGGTTAAAGAACACCCCACTAAACAATGATTGGGCCAATCAGGCAATTAGAGAGGAAATTAAAAAATATATGGAAACAAATGAAAATGAAAACACAACAATTCAAAATCTATGGGATGCGGCCAAGGCAGTCCTAAGAGGAAAGTACATTGCCCTCCAGGCCTATTTCAAGAGATTAGAAAAAGCACAAGTCCAAAATCTAACAGCTCACCTAAAGGAACTAGAGGCAGAGCAACAAGAATGCCCTAAACCCAGTAGAAGAAGAGAAATAGTAAAAATCAGAGCAGAAATAAACAACATAGAGACCAAAGAAACAATTGAACAGATCAATGAAACCAAGAGTTGGATTTTTGAAAAAGTAAACAAAATTGACAAACTTCTAGCCAGGCTTCTCAAAAAGAAAAGAGAGAGCACCTAAATAGACAAAATCATGAATGAAAATGGACTTATTACAACCAACCCCTCAGAAATACAAGTAATTATCAGGGAATAGTATGAAAAATTATATGCCAACAAACTGGACAACTTAGAAGAAATGGACAAATTCTTAAACACACAACACTACCAAAATTCACACGGGACGAGATAGTAAATCTGAACAGACCCATAAAGAGTGAAGAAATCGAATCAGTGATCCAAAATCTCCCAACAAATAAGAGCCCTGGACCTGATGGCTTCCCCGGGAAATTCTACCAGACGTTTAAAACAGAATTAATACCAATCCTTCTCAAGCTATTCTAAAAAATAGAAATCGAAGGAAAACTCCTGGACTCATTTTATGAAGCCAGCATCACTCTGATTCCCAAACCAGACAGAGATTCAGCAAAAAAAGAGAACTACAGCCCAATATCCTTGATGAATACGGATGCAAAAATTCTCAACAAGATCCTTGCAAATCGAATCCAACAGCACATAAAAAGAATCATCCACCAAGATCAAGTGGGATTCATTTCTGGGTTACAGGGCTGGTTCAACATTCGCAAATCAATCAATGTGATACATCACATCAACAAAAGAAAAGATAAAAGCCATATGATCCTGTCAATAGATGCAGAAAAAGCATTTGACAAAATACAGCATCCCTTCTTAATAAAGACTCTCGAGAAAGTTGGGGTAGAAGGAACCTACTTAAACATCATCAAAGCCATCTATGAGAAGCTTTCAGCTAACATCATCCTCAATGAGGAAAAACTGAGAGCTTTCCCCCTGAGATCAGGAACACGACAGGGATGTCCACTCTCACCACTGTTGTTTAACATATTGTTGGAAGTCCTAGCATCAGCCATCAGACAACAAAAGGAAATCAAAGGCATCAGAATTGGCAAAGAAGAAGTCAAACTTTCACTTTTCGCAGATGACATGATACTCTACATAGAAAACCCGACAGACTCCACCAGAAGCCTACTAGAAGTGATCCAAGAATTCAGCAAAGTTGCAGGGTACAAAATCAACATGCAGAAATCGGTTGCATTTTTATACACCAATAATGAAGCAATAGAAAGAGAAATCAAGAAACTGATCCCATTCACAATTGCACAAAAAACCATAAAATACCTCGGAATAAACCTAACCAAGGATACAAGAGATCTGTATGATGAAAACTATAGAAAACTTATGA
>NW_024082519.1:153497-162644 GCF_003009895.1 Hyaena hyaena
TTGAGGGTGTTATGCTGAGTGAAATAAGTCAGGCAGAGAAGGACAAATATCATATGTTTGCACATATAGGAGGATTAGGAGGAACTTAACGGAGGACCATGGGGGAGAAGAAGGGGGAAATGGTGGGGGAGAGGGAGAAAGGCAAACCATGAGAGACTCTTGAATGATGAGAACAAACTGAGGACTGATGGGTGTGGAGGGGGAGGGGGGAGAATGGCATGGAGGAGGGCACTTGTGGGAATGAGCACTGGATGTATATGGAAACCAACCTGACAATAAACTATTTGTAAAAAAAAATTAAAGAAAAAAATAAACTGTTGGATTAAAAAAAAAAGTATACAACACATTTTTCACAAATATAAAAATAAAAATAAACCAAAATACACATTTCTGTTTCCAGATAATGCTTTAAAAATTATTCTCATATAATGGCAGCCAAAACATAGTTCTGCAATTCCAAAAGAGCTAAACCAAATATCAATAGTAATTCAGTTATTCTCATGTCCCATTTTAAGACGATTATTTAAAAATATTAATTATTAAAAATGAAAACAACTTCTAAGCAGCTCTTTTGCCAACTGTTGAAGTTGATTATATATAAATGGTTTGGGGGAGAAAGCTACAGTGTTATATTCCATGCACTTTTTTGAAAGCATGACGTACTCAACCATTTCAGAAGATGAGCAGAAAAACGTTTAACTATTTAGATAAATAGCATTCCCATGTTACCTCTGATTTATGGCAAATCCTGAAGCAACCGAAAGTATAACTGAAAATTTTAGAACTGTTCTCATAATAAGAGATTAAAAATGTGGACATTTTATGCTATCAAGTAAAATCGTGAGGCATGCCCATTTTGTGCTAACTCGACTCCCCTGACTTACCTAGTTAGTATACTAGTCGCTATTAATTTGGCCATTAGGAATATCAAACGAACTTTAGTATTCAGATTAGGTCATTGTCTGAACCCTGTACTGCATATTGAAATTACTCAAATAATTTACTTTCAACATAAATATATACCCTCAGTACAAGGTGTCTAATTAAATCCTGAGCCGATGATAGTATTTATTTTTAGGTTTAAGGTTTGATCTTTGATCCTGATTCATAGAAGAGCTTGCACACTCTTATCCTGCCATACTCATCTAGAAGAGGTGTATACAGCTTGGTATTTTCTCTGCTTGTCTATTTCTATTTAATCCATGTACTATTATACTGCAAGTGGTATAAAAGCCAGATTTTGGCTTTCCATTTGGGACAAATGATGACTCTTTAGTTTTTCCAATATAGTGAGATGCCTGACCTTCATCACATGAATAAAGAGAAAAAACCTACTAACTGGTTGAAGAATGTCTACAAAATTCTAGATTCCTCATCCTCCTACCAACTTCTCTAATTGCCCTTGGCTATTTCATATCAGTACAATTTAGGAAAAGGCAACTTACCAAAAATGAAAATTTTAGACTATATATATTCTAAAAATAATCTTAAAACAGATATTCTGGAAATTCATTCTAAGTGTCATAATGGGTGTTTATATTTCAGTTTTTGTTTTAGTGCACAAGAATTGGAGCATTTGCTGCACTAACTGGCTGACTTCTCCACAGAAATCATTTTCATCCCTAATTTTGAAGATCGTGTGATATACCACACCAACCAAAATGTTCCTCTGAGGATTCAGTCACCTGTGACTCTACCAGATGACTGCAGTCTAATTTAGCACCCTATGGAACCCAGTTCTGAGTCACGAATCAAAAAAAAGCATGTTAATTCTCAGGCTTCTGAAATTTGTATTCTCTGTTTTCTTCTTTCACCTATCTTTTCTCTTCTTTTTCCTCAATGTTTTGGAGAGAAAAATCCAGAAGCTCTTGTAGTATAGAGAAATACAAACAAATTTGAATCTGCTGAGGAGATAGATTTCTTGGCCAAATCCAGAAAGTGAACCAAAGAGTTAGGACAACACATTACTATATCTCTATGAAAGCACTTTTCTGATGATGTGGGCAGAAGAGATGTGAGAGCATCCAACATAGCCTGTATATACTTGCTTCCCTGTCTAGAAAGTCATTATTAATATGTAAATTTTTAGGCATAGACATGAGGTTGTTACATCATTTTATGTTTTAAAAGGAAGTAGATACAAAGTGGTGAGTTTTGAATAAGCACAGTGTAGGTGTCCCAATACCACTTCTATTCTAGTTTCCCTTCAGGTTTATACAGCAGAATAATCTTGTATTCTTAAAGTCTGGAAAGGGTCTCCAGACAGTTTGTATCTTCTATCTCATTAATTCTTGAACTATCAAAGGGTGGACTAAACCTATTTCTTATCAGATATTAGAACATGGTGGTGAAGTTCCTGAGCCATGGAATCAGATTGTCATGACTAAATCCAAGCTCTTCTATGTGCTAACTGTGCAACTTTGAGCAAGTTACTTCATTACTCCAAGATTCAGTTTGCTTACCTGTAAAATGGAAACAAAGTAGCTTCCTCATAAGATTATTGTGAGCTAAACCCTTCAAGTATGTATGCTATGCCTGGCATTTAATAATTACTTATTAAACATTACTATATAATTTTTTTCTTTATACAAATACTCTAATGCTTACCATCAAAAGCAGGAGAAAATTCCTTAGCAACTGGGACAATCAAAATCAAACTGGATAATCAGTTTTGTTCTAACTTTAAGTCATAAAATACCATGGCTATGGAGCCAAAATACTGTCAAATAAAGGCAGCGTGTTAGTGGGGGGAAAACAGCAACAACAACAACACAGGAGAATTGGTGCCAAATGAGTATTTTTAGCTCCAGTTTTTCCAATTACCAGCTCTGTGACCTTGAGTAAGTCACTTAATCTCTGAGGCTCAACTTTCTCATATGTAAAAAGGATCAACACATATATCAGACATTTGTCATGGGAATTAAAAGATCATTTATATAAAATGAAAAATATGTATGTTAGATTAAGATTAATTTCTTTCATTTTAGGAGAAAATAAAAAACACATACAAATAAATTTAACACAAATGCCATGCTCAGCCCAAAATTTCCCTCTTCTATGGCTCCTTCTCTTTGCTTCTACAGTTTCCTCTTCCCCAGGCCAGTGTTGTTTACTCTTGCCTCTTTCGTTACACTCAGACATATCTTCCTCATCAATCTCATAATTAATTTTTTATGAGTCTATGGCTTATAGAAATAAAACATGCCTTCAATATACCCACTCCCCAGCACAGAGACAAACAGTGAATGGTGCTCAGAAAATTATCTTTTTAATATCTGATTGAACATGTAAATGAAAAAATGCTTTCTTTTGACATTAAAGATAGGGATATTTCATTCCTTCCAACGTGTGGCCAAGAAAAAAAGTCCATACCACTATATAGCTGATAATGTTCCTTCTACATATGTCTCCAGTTGCATGATTCTTGGTATGACCATAGTTAGAAATTGACATCCTAACATTCCAGACTCAGGTAGACATCTCTTTTGTTGGGTAAATAATGATTCTAGCCTGCTGGGGGAGCTGAAGCTGCACAGCTATCTGGAAAGAAAACTTGGAATCCTTTATTTAGTAGGGCCAGAAAAGGGGCATGAGCTTCATGAATATGGCACTCATACAGCTGTGTTAGAACAAAGCTGGCTGCAAATCAAACCCTGTGCTTGTCTGCCTGTTCTTCTGGAAGAGTTTATTTTTACATTGGCTAGAGGAGACAGGCAAAGGTTTTAAAAGACAAGCAGAAGAGAAGACAGAATGTCATTTAAAACACATTTCCAGACTCCTTCTCAAGTGAAAGCCCAGTAACTTTGAGTGGACCCATGCCAACAATGTGTAAGCATTTCTATACATGACCAGATCATTCTCAGCTCGTCTTGGTTTCAGTCACACATGAACCATAAGGCCTGCACTGTCTAGGATACTGTAAGCAGAGAATCAGCCCTTACACTCAAGCGGAACAGATTTGGGTTGAGAGTCCTGGTTAACTCATAAACAATTTATGAACTAAAGCATTTAGCAATTCTTGATTAAAGATTCAAATCCTTATAGCTCTTAGCCATTGAAATGTAGTTTCACTGTTTTCAATAACCACACTTTGGAAATCTTGGAAAAAGTCCTACTTCACAGCTAGATAAGATTTTACTATTTAATCAGCTAACCTAAAAAATTGCTTATGAAGAAAAACTTTAGTATTGATAAGTAAATGAAATGCTTTATATAAATCTCTTCAAAATATCCCTCCAAACTAAGAAGAAACAGGTTTTATAGTGATACTGGCTAGGAAATTCAAACCAATTTTGAAAAAAGAAAAAAAAGAGAAGCCTACCAGACTGAATGTCAGAAAATTAATTATAATTTTTCCTTAATATATAGCTAATTAGGTTCTTCAAATTCTAAGTGGTTCATATTTGACAATGCTGAATTAGTGTAAGCAATCAATTCTTCTTTAAAGTTGCTTTTATTATTCCTGCAGTCTTCGCAATCTATCTGACTCATCCCTCCCCTTCCAATTTAATATAACTGGTGAAATCCCATTGTATGGAGTGTCAGAGCTGCAGAGTGATGGCTAAATCAAACCCTCCTGAAAAAATCTATTAAAAATTTGGAAAGAGAAACTAAACAAACAAGCCAATATACTCAACTGTAAGATTTTACTTAACTCAAGACTTTTCACAAACAAGGGTTTGGTCTCAATAATCTTTTAATTCTTAGGACTCAGGACAGACCTCTACACTGAGTAAAATCTCAAAAGGTTTTGCGTAAGAGCATGAAGGAACTGATTAAAAATTTCACTAAAATAAATGTTCTCAGCTCAATATATGCTTATAAAGTCAGTATCAATACTGAAGAATGTTAAATACATTATTCTTTTTTAACATTTATTTATTTTTGAGAAACAGAGTAAGACAGAGTGCAAGCGGAGGAGGGGCAGAGAGAAAAGGAGACACAGAATCGGAAGCAGGCTCCAGGCTCTGACCTGTCAGCACAGAGCCTGATGTGGGCCTCGAACTCACAAGCCATGAGATTACAACCTGAGCTGAAGTGTGATGCTCAACCGAATGAGCCACCCAGACACTCCCTCCTTTTAATTTTTACATATTCTTTCTTTCTTTCTTTTTTTTGCTACTCTATTCTTTAAACCTTGACTTTAAATACCCCACCACAAGGTTGAAATGTGTCTTTGCAGTAAGTCTACCTTAAGTGAGCAGAACAGAGATTAAGGATGGAAGGAATGAGAACAGCCACTTGGGGTAGGGGTGTGTAAATGAAGTGAAAGTAGATATAAAGAAGGAGTTCTAAGCACTCCAAAGGAGGAAAAAAGTAAGTAGCAGAACTTAGTTTTATCATAAAATCAACCTTATTCATTTATGAAGAATTTCCTAAGGGATTTTTTTTTTCAAATAACAATCAATGAAAAGATCTTTAAAGAAGAAAAAAGAAATGAATCACTTTAATTCAATCCAATAAAAGCTTTTCTTTATTATCTGAGTAATAGATTCCCTTTTCAGACCCTCCAAGGCCAAGTCTCTGTAGTCAGCATAAAATGAAGTTGAGCAATTATTTGTTGAATTTTAATTTAAGCAGTTGTAGATCAGAATAATTTAGGTCAATTATGATCAAGGATTCATGTCAGTGGGATAGCCTCCAGTATCTGAGTTAATGATCCCCTCCCTCAGTGTGGCAGTGAAAAGAACATTCGATAAGAGGTCAGGAGAACTGAATGCTTTTTTCAAATTCACCCATTAACTCTCAACTGTTAATCTATCTGGGCAATCATGTTATCATCTGATCACTCACTGTAGATAACACTTGCACAATCAAATAATTTTGATAAACAATGAAACATTATATGTAAATAACTATACACATAAAGTGCTAAAAAGTAAATGTAAATAAAATGAATTCACTATGGACTCCCTCCCCATGGCATCCCATTATACTCTGCATAGGTTGCATGAACTTTTCTTCAGGAAGACATTATTAGAGCTAAGCCTGAAAAGCAAATGTTGGATATTAAAATATAAAAGCAAACGTATTAAAAAAAATGCTCCGGTACACATGCATTAATATAAAACAAAGAGCTTTTTAGAAAAATTATTTCTTGAATAGTGTTCAGATTCTTTTAGGGCATATAAATACATGTATGGCTTAACATTTTATGATAATAATGTATAATTTTTCATTTATTCATAATAAGTGGCTTTGTTTTGTTCAGTGGAACTGAACTCTGTTTCCATTTTACTGATGCTAAAATTTTATACAACTAACCTTTTAGCTCAGTATGTTCAAGTTCATATACCATAAAAGCAGCTCTTCTAAAAGTTGAAAATGTCATTATACATTTAGTGTTCAATGAGTACTTAGAAATAGGAAATGCTTGCTTTTGTTGTCATTAGGAATAAAAATAGTTAACACTCTAAGCCATGCAAATATTAGAACTAATATAAGGGCTTAGAAATCGTGAATGCTGGGGAGCTTGGTGGCTCAGTTGGTTAAGCATTTTACTCTCGATTTCAGCTCAGGTCCTGAGATTGAGCCCTGTGTCTGGCTCTGTGCTGAGAGCATGGAACCTGCTTAGGATTCTCTCCCCTCCCCCCGCTTTCTCAAACTAAATAAATAAACATTTAAAAAAAGAAGTTTTGGATGCATTTGAAACCTAACCTAAATAAAACTGGAGTGGGTGAATCCACATGAACCAATCCTGTGAATTTTCCCTCCAAACTTACATCATTTTAAATCCTCCCCACATGCCTATGACTTAAACAACAACAAAAACATTATCACAGATACCAAGAAATTAAAACAGAATTTTTCTGCTAGTTCCTTTAGTGAAAGACAGGTATTTTACTGTGTTGTGGCTGCTGCTTTTTGTGTTTGCTTTTAGCGAGGTGTCTATTTCGTTTTTCTAGAATTAGTTATTCAACATAGAAACAAAATGGGAGTACGTGAAAAACCTGACATTGTCCAGAGATGAGGAAGTTCTCTTTTCATAACTGAGGTAGAGGAGTATTGGGGGACAATAAAATCATTTCTTAATTAAGACAAAAAATGAAAATGAAAATGAAAAGTTATGATTAAGATAAAAAATTATTTTCTTCCTGGCTTTTTAAATGTTATGTCTTCTGTTTTTTTCTCCTCCTGTATGGCATAGCCAAGTAAAAAATGATGGCTTCTATGAATGCATTAATAATATCTGTCTTCGGAGCTGAGCTTGGTTTAAAAAATACATTCTAATATTAAAGATTGATAACTTTTTTATTAGCAATACAATATAGACCCTTTGCTTATTAGAAAAACAAAAACATATATTTTACAAACACATATTAGGGGTACCTGTGTGGCTCAGTCGGTTAAGTGTCAGACTTCAGCTCAGGTCATGATCTCAGAGTTTGTGGGTTCGAGCCTCAGGTTGGGCTCTGTGTTGACAGCTCAGAGCTGGGATCCCCCTTCAGATTCTGTGTCTCCCTCCCGCCCCCGCCCCTCTCTCTGCCTCTTACTCCCTTGTGTTCTCCCTTTCTCTTAAAAAAATAAATATTTTTTAAAAATTAAAAAAACACATTTTATTTCGATTAACCTATATCACAAAATTCTACCTTAAAGAGAAAGAAAGGTAATCCTTTGGAGAGAACTGGCATTTCTCTTTTACAATGAAACTGGAGAAAGACTCCAGGATCCTGTAGATCAGTGATTTAATTTCACTCACGAGGAATTTTTCTAGGTATTAACCCCAAGAGCCCCTGTCTGCTGGATCACAAGTTGAGTGCTCTTGAGATTGTATTATGGTTGCTCTTAGGTGAACAGAAACTCAACTGAATATAAAGAAAAAACTATTCAAAAAATGCTTTAAGTGTGCTTAGGAAATGTATTTTAAAATAATTGTCAATAGTTTCATAAGAAAAAATTAAAAAGAGAATTTATATTTATATTCTTAAAAGAAAGACATACAACTATTACATTTTTACTTCTTTCTATTTTCTGAATGGAAAATGATGGTGTCTCTGAACCTCTAGCATACCCATACTTATTTGTATGCCTTTTACTAATGTAAAATAATTGTTTAAATCTATCCTTTCTTGATTTAATGTTTTCTGAAATACTATTTCTGAGTTTCAGAAATAAAATATGGTGAGAAAAGTTTAGAAATGTGAACCTGTAATTCTAAGTAACAGCTAGAATCATGGACCACTAACAACCAGGGTGGAGGCAACCAGAGACAAAGAACAGTGGAGGTCAAAGTAGCAGCAAGGAAGGGAAAAGAAGAAGTCCTTATGACCCCTGTTTCTCAACTTCCTGTTCCTTCCTTCCCTAAATCACAGCTGCATGCAACTACAGCTATTCAAACAGACAAAAATCTAAGAGTGATTCACAGAATCCTCTACATGGTAGTCTACCAAATGGATGCACCATAAGACATGCAAATTATTTTCTATTGTTGGGCATTTGTGTTTTATGTAAGTCTTTAAGGATAACTCTGAGTATTTCTATAGGATTTAATAATAGAGGCCAACTGCCTAAGTTAGCAAGTGTATAATGTTTAAGAGTTTGAAGCCAAATTGCTTGTCAGGAAGATTGTACTCAAACTTCTACGTGTAGCTCATAAGCTTGTTTTATGTTACTTGTTTTATGCAAGTAAGTATTGCAAAAACTGAATGTCAAAGTAAAATACATGCACATTTTCTAATTTTAGAAACAAAACTTTCCTTTTCCAAAAAGAAAATAGCCTTATTCTTTTCTCTGATTATAAAATTTTATACATGCTTCTATTAACAAAAATTAAACATTCAAAATATTACAAAAATCAAACAAACAAACATCAAACCTCTCTACCCAGAGATATTTATGATTAACATTTTTTTTTTTACAAATAGTTTATTGTCAAATTAGTTTCCACATAACACTCAGTGCTCTTCCCCATAAGTGTCCTCCTCTATGCCCCTCCCCCCCCACATCCATCAGTCCTCAGATTTTGTCAGCATTCAAGAGTCTCTCATGGTTTGCCTCTCTCCCTTTCCCCCACCATTTCCGCCCTTCTTCTCCCCCTTGTTCCTCCGACAAGTTCCTCCTAATCCTCCTATACGTGCAAACATATGATATTTGTCCTTCTCTGCCTGACTTATTTCGCTCAGCATAACACCCTCAAGGTCCATCCAT